>NW_023226626.1:0-30296 GCF_002007445.2 Ailuropoda melanoleuca
AGTGGTGTAGTCAGAACTTTTTATGGCTCTGTGTTCAGGGCTGGTTTTCAACTGTAGTACAGCCTGCCATGCATCAAGGATGTGGTGCCTAGGGGCGCCTGGTGGTGCAGTCACTGGTTAAGTGTCCAACTCTCGATTTTGGCTCAGGTCATGATCTCAGGGTCATGAGATTGAACCCCATATCGGGCTCTGTGCTGGTTGCGAAGCCTGCTTAAGATTCTCCCTCTCCCTCTGCCCCTCCCCGCCCATTCGTACATGTGTACATGCACTCTCTTTTAAAAAAAAAAAAAAAGGATGTGGTTCCTATACCATACCAGTCATTTAATATTTTACCCTTGCCAACACATTTAATGAGTTCCTAAAATGTGACAGGCATTGTGCTGGTATTATAGTGTGAGATACAGCTCTTACCTCCATAGAAAGAAAAGAGTATTAACAAATAATAAAAATAAAATATGATGATTGGGGTGCCTGGCTGGCTCCAATCAGTAGAGCATATGACTCTTGATCTTGGGGTCATGAGTTCAAGTCTCACACTGGGTATGAGGCCTACCTTAAAAAAAAAAAAGATGGTTGTTTTGGTGGGGGAAAGGTATTATGGAAGCCACTTTAGGTTGTTTAAGTAACGTAGAATATAGAGAAGGCATTCTTGAGTGACATTCATGATGAGATCTGAAGGATGAGTGGAAGTTATCTAGAAAATGTTTGTGTTATCTAAAATATGTGTGTTGGGGCTAGGGAAGGGAAGGGGAGAGAAGATCTTTCTTCAGGGTGAAAAAACAATGTTTTGAGGTATTTTAAAGAGTGAGGAGATAAGAAAAATGTCTTTTGGGGCACCTGGATGGTTCAGTCAGTTAAGTGTCTGCCTTCAGCTCAGGTCATGATCCCAGGGTCCTGGGATCAAACCCCGTATGGGGCTCCCTGCTCAGTGGAGAGACTGCTTCTCTGTCTCCCTTTGCCCCTTACCCCCTTCATGCTCTCTCTGTAGCTCGCTCTCTATCTCAAATAAAATCTTACCAAAAAAAAGAAAAAGAAGAAAGATGCCTATTACTGTAATCCAGCTAAGACAGTGGCAATGGTCAGGGCTGAATTCCGGTAATCAGAATTGGATTGGAGATGGAAGAAATAGATTCAAAAGGTATTTAGGAGCTAGGGCCATTTGTGATATATGATACTTTGTACATCTTAAATAGTTTGTTTCAAATATATATATATAATTTCTATGCTGCTTATATATTTTGAACCAAAAATGAGGACCCGTTGGGCATCAACGGGGCACAATGCTTGGAGTTATACCTATCTTGGAAATATCTGGGGTTGTGATATTTACACTGGTTTTCCCAATTGTATCATAAGCCCCTAAAGGGTATATTATGATGTCTCTCACAGTACCTAGCACAGAGTTGAGTATGTATTAGGTGCACAGCAATGTTGTTTGATGAGCTCAGTGTGCCTATGTGAAATTCAACAACTAAGCAATCTAACCAATGTCAACACAAATTCTGACCTATTCCTACATGGAGGGTTGCTGGATTGTTTGTTGCTGATATGTTAGATAGAATGTATTTAGTAGGTAGTGATAAACAATGTGGTGTTTCTGGAATGTCTGGAGTCTGATGACCCCTTGACCAACACTGAGTTCATCACACTTCCAGTTCATAAACACATTCGCCCTGAGGTTGTTTGAGAGGCAAAGGGCTTTCATTTAATATGAAGCTGATATTATTGATTTTTTCTTTCACACATAGTGGGGGTATGATAACCCAGACCTTGTATTTATTAGCCCGACTAATCATTAGTAGTTGTTGAACTTCAGAGAGTTCAGGGCTTTGGTTGAGTTTCAAGTACTCAAGTCTGGATTCTCATCAGAGTGTACATGCACTAGAGAAAGCCCTAAACATCTCTTTCTTATCCTCCCTTAACTGTATAAATTCCATTTCTTTGTATTTGTTTTGGTTCCATTGTTAAGTTGCAGTCCAGTTAATTCTAGAGACCTCTTAAACAGAAAGATTTACTGTTTTTTTACCATGGGAGGGTGCAAAAATCTATTATTTCAAAAAGTCTTTGTACAGCATGGTATATAAGAAAGGACATGGACTTGTGGCCAGTACCCCAATTTGAAGACAATTTTAGCTACTTACAGTATAAAGTGGAACATATGACTTACCTTTTTAGCTTTTGTTCCCTTATTTGCTGAATAAGAATAAATGTAATCTAATTCACAGGGTATTAATATTAAATACAGAACACAGAGGTTTGGTTTTGTTTTGTTTTTTTAAACATAGCCTGGCATATAGTAAATGGTAAAGAAACAAGAACAAAAACAACAACCTAAGTCCACTTTCATGGTCTTTTTTATTATCAACTTCTCTCATTAGAGGTTGAACTGAGGTTTTCTAATACTCCTTAGCTACCACTCTCTGACTTCCAAATAAACTATAACCATCTAAAGAGCCATGTGCATTATGAATTGATTTTGTATTTCCTGTAACACTTATCACAGTTGACCTAGTACATGCTCAGTAAACTTTTTTGAATAAATTCATGAAATAAACTTATTGCAGAGGTTGTGAAACTTTCTCTGTCACAGAGAATGTTATGACAAACAAGTGTGTCCCTGTAAACATTTTGAGAGAAGGAGCAGGCCTCATTCACTTCTCTACTCCTAGTTCCTGTCTCACAATAGAGACTCAATAAATATTTGTCATTGAATGAATAAATGAGTGAGTGAATGAAAATACTGATCTATTACAACCTGCAATGATTTTGTGATGCAAGGCCCCACGTGGAGAGAAAATCTATCATTTATGCAAAGTAGGAGATACCTTGGGTAGCCTGCAAGAAAAGACATTGAAAAGGAAGAGAAAAATCACAGACAAAATGGATTTGGATTTGGTTTGAGAGAACCCCTTATGAGGATATTAATATCATTTTAAGTAAATTCTAGGACTCAAGGACAGGTTTTTGAGTTAGGGCAGAAACCAGCAAATTGGGTGTTTCTATTGAAGGCGTAAGTCAACTTATAATGTGTCATAATTTGGGGGAAGATAAAGTTTATCTCTATACCTCTTCTCTCCTTTATTCATATTCTTTTTGTTTCTTTCCACTTTGTTTTTTTTTTTTTTCTCAGTCTTCCCAGATCTTGACTGCTCACTTTTAACCACACTATAGGTGCCTGGTGTCCTGAAGCTTTTTTTTTTTTTTTTTTTTTTTTTCTNTTTTTTTTTTTTTTTTTTTTTACTGGATATTCATTCAACATTTACCAACATTTCTGAAGCATAGTTGGACACTGATGGTGCACTGTCCAGATACCTATAGATTCCTTTTACTTATTCCCTACACCTGTCCTCTGACTTCTGCCTGCTTGACTTACAGCTACTTGTACCTGCAACCTTCTTCCAAAGTTACCCTTGCGTCACTGGGACAGCTTCACCCCAGACAGAGGTGGAAGTACCTGCGAGTTCACAACATTTCACAGGCAGCTTGTAGACAAGGACTGACTGATGGCAGGTTTGAAAGTTGATCTACCCTAGCGGCCAACTTGGTGATATCACTTATTCAGATCTTCCTGTGGAATAGGACTGGGTCTGGAAATTACCTGAAATTGTATCATTTCTTGGTTTCTCTCCCTGTCCTACTACACCACTACCTCACTAATACCTCTTGGGATCATTTTCCTAATGAATCACTTACACAGGTACCCTCATCTCAGGGTCTGCTTTTTGAAAACTTGAGTGAAGGTATTCAAACACAACAGGCCATGTGTTTCTCTGTAATTCTACCTGAAAATACTCACCAGATACTGACTAATGAAATTAAGATAAGGGTCCTTCAGTTACTTTTGTCATAATATTTTTGGACTATCCAGAACTTGTTTGTTTCTAATCTGCTCTTATTTAAATCCAGTTTCCTACCCAATTTTCATTCCAATTTTCTGTGAACATGTAACAGCCCCCATGATCTTTAACTTTCTTTTCTCTCAAGCTTCTAACGTTGACTCCAAATCAAAGATGCTGGTTTGGATTGACAAGTAAATATTCCTAACTTTAGTCTTCATCTAGGAGTTGGACATGTTTCCCAATTGGTTGAGGCCTAGGACTTTACGTGTTTTCCTGTCCTCTGCAAGCTTGGAATGGGGGCAGGGGAAGTGAAGCTTCAGGTATTCAGCTAGACCAGATTCAAAGATGGCTGAGACTGTGTCTTGAAAAATAGCACTAGGTTAACAGTCATTGATTCTATGTCTCCAAAATTCTAAATGAAACACCTTTAAAAACCAAAACCAAAACCAAAAAACAAAAACAAAAAAAAAAAGGAGGAAATTTACAAATTTGCAACACTATTTCACCTAAGAATAACAGTCAACCCACTGCAGTAGGGATGCCTTTCTTATAACTAACTATGTCTGTGGAGTGAAGCTGACAAAGTATTGGTGGCTCTTGCTGCATAGTTGCTATCTTGAAAGAGAACAGGGAGATCTTTCAATTGTATACTACCTATTCCCAGAATTGAATAGGCAAGATCTGTCATTCATGCCATCCAGAAAAATGGGTGGGTATCTTTCTAATCCAAAGAAAATACTTTCTACAGGGCCACCAGAATGCACTCTTTTCCCTAGTATCCCTACCAACCCCAAGATTTTGTAGCAAACCAAGTAGTTGTTTGTGTGGAAAGGAGAAAGAAAGAGTCTCAGAAGTGGGTGGGGACAGAGGAAGGTGGGCATATTATATTCCACCCACGCCTATTTGTGAAATAATAATAGATGAATGACAGGTGACTAAGAGAAAAGTCAACATTAAGAATTTAGGAAGACAAAGGTGTTGACATAAAAATTTGGTAATGAGTAAAACCGATTAAAGTAGAATTAAAACTAAACGTTATAAAAAAAAACTACACATTGTAAATATGGTTTCAATTTCAAAATTTGTCAAAGAATACACATAATGTATGGAAAAATAATTTGAAACCACAATTTGATTCTAACTCAACTCCAGATTTTATTTTGATACAGATCATGAAATGAAAAGGTTTAGAGACAGAAGTAAAAATTGGTACATCCTTCATTTTATGTAAGGAGCAATCATTTTTTATTTTGCTAATTAGTTTTATATGGGATAAGATTGTATTTTGAAAACCTTAAAAGAAACCACAAAATAGATTAGGATTTATAGCTCTGAAATCACTAAAGATAAATGGAGGCAGGTATATAGTACAAGAGAGGAGAGGGGTGCCGGGCTGGCTTGGTCAGTAGAGCATGTGGCTCTTGATCTTGGGATCATGAGTTCAAGCCCCACATTGGGTGTAGCGATTACTTAAAAATAAAGAAGAAGAAAAAAGTGAAAATTTATTTTAAAGAAAAGTTTTTAAAAATGTACAAAAATAATTTTAATAAATAGTTTAAGTTATCTTGATGAAAGACAACAATCCAGACATGGCTTAACAGCAAAATTTTTTGATGTTAAATTGACATATTCTTAATATAAAACATAATTAACCTGGGTGTAGTGAATTGAAGAGTAAGTTTTAAAAATAAAAAGATACATTTCACAGTGGATATTGAATACTAGTTTATTATGAAAATAGCATCAATAGTTCAAAAGCAAGAATAGAAATATAAAGAGTAATTGACTCTAACATAATGGTGCAGGAGATTTTATTGGAGTTAAAAAAATGGAATGTTTTTATATCTACCAACTCATATTCACGTACACACACACACCTGTACCTAGCAAGACTACATATTCTTTTCAAGATTCTGTAAATATTTCAAAAGTAATCATATACTGGTCTCCAAGACATGTAGAGATCTTTAAAAATTTTGCCAGTAGCAATAAAAAGAATTTTAAAATAATAAAACACCAAAAGTGAATCCTCTAAGATAAACATAATGTTAAATAACTATCAGACAAAAAGCAATCAAATTTTGCAATACAGATTTTTGAAAAAAAAATTGAAATTTAAATTTTACACATCAAAAATTATGAGATGTGACCAAAATGGTAGAGAGCAATGCGTAGCATTGTTTATACTATTTGAAAATAAACATGATAGAAGTGATTAAGACAGTTTAAGAAGTTATAAAAAAAAACAACAATCGTAGTAAACTTATCTAAAGAAAAGAGAATCTGATAAAAATAGAAATCATTGAATTAGAATACAAAGTTGATTTGATACACCCATATTTTGTTGTGAAAATGTTAAAATGAAAGGCTCCTAGAAAATCTGATTAAGTGGATGTGACACATAAAGAGAAAATGAAAAAAAAAATCTAATATTAAGTCTTTTTATCATTCACATCCCTAAAACACATCTGGTTAGTAATTGAGCTGACAAATAAACTGTCAGAGACACAGTCTTAAATATTGTTGCCCAATCTCAAAAAAAGGGAAAGAAAACATGTAATTAAATTATTTTAAATTTTCAAACCGGTTTCTATGAGAAACTAAAGCATAATCTTCTGTTGCCTAGATGCTGGTTAGGAAATAGTAGACTGGATTCAGATTTAGGTGTGCTTGATCCTAACATTTCAATGCCCTGTGAGCTTGCAGAGAACACTTTTCATATAGTTCTAGGTTTCCAACTTAGTTAACACAAAGGCATCTCTTGGAGTATCAGTCTGCATAGTTATGGGTGACTTTCTCTAGCAGTCTTCTACAAATGGGCACAGGGACTAGATCACAAGGTACAGGAGAAATCTTGTCCTAATGAGAAATCTAAAATGGAGAATCTATTGGAAGTTGCAACAATAGTAACAACGAAAAGAGGACTGTGTGGGGACAGGTTCCCCTTCCACTAAACTTCGTTGACTACACGGAGGGAAAATTTGCATACTTCCCAAAGTCCAAATATGGGTGCTGAAGAAGCAAGCAGATCTGGGCTCATGGTAAAAGGAATTCCACTCAAGGAGGGCTCCTTGAGGTGGAGACAAGACCCCAATGAGGGAGGCTAGTGGGAGAGCTAGAGGCTGTTGGGGGTCTTAAGTGGTAGCTGGATAAGAAATCTTGTCTCCTGCCCCAGGAGAGAAGGAATCAGCTTTCTAAGCCTCCCAACAGATAGTGCCCCAACAGATGACACTAATTCTAGATCATTATTGCTTTGATCAAGTATATCTTGTCAGCTCTTTTCTCTCCTTCTTTTTCCACTCCAGCCATAAAGGGGCCAAAGTAAAAGCTGGGGAGTGGAAGAAGAGGTAGAGAGAGGAAGAGGGAGGTGGTTGACCATACCTACTTTGTCTTTGGGTTTCAGTTTATGGCAGTTGGGATCTAGAAAAAGGAAGAAGCTTTAAGTGGGATCAGAATCTAGAGTTCTGATATTATATGGATGCAATTTGCTAATTATTGAAACAAGATAAATCTTATGACTAAAAAGACTTTTAAGAAGTTGTTTCTGGCCTGAGATTTATCCAAGAGATGGCAAAGAGTGAATCAGAGAACAGGGTTGAAAGAGCAAAACAAATGAACAAACAAACAAAAACAATAGGTACAAACTTCCAGTTATAAAATAAGTGATGTGTATGTAATGTACAACATAGGGAATATAATTATTAATACTGTAATGCATATTTAAAAGTGCTAGAGACTTAGAAGTCCTCATAATAAAAAAACACATTTGTAACTATGTATGGTTATGAATGTCAGCTAGATTTATCACGCTGAGCATTTTGCAATATATAGAAATGCTGAATCATTAGACCTCAAAAAAAACCAAGAAACACATCAAAGTTGGTTTTGACTCCCATGTTATCAAATCCAACTCTTTAGTGAATATTTACAAAATCTTTTTTTTAAAATACCTATCATTTACCAGATACTGGGGTTTCAGAGATGAACAAAACAGACAAAACCACTGCACTCAGGCCAATTATATTGTAGTAAGACACATAGGTGGTAGATAAATAAACAATGAAGCTATCAGCATGAATTTTATATAGAGAATAAAATTGGAATGTGTGATACAGAATTTATTAGGGGAATATAAGATAGAGTGGTCAGTAGTGGCTCCTCTGAAGAGCTATTTAGGCTGAGGTCAGAATGACAGCAGGGATCTAACATGCAAGTTATGGGAAAAATACATCACAAGCAGAGAAAACACCTATGAAAAGACGTAAGATGGACATGAGCTAGGTGCAAGCCAGAAACAGAAAGGCCAGGGTGGGCTTGAGAACCATGGAGAAGGAAGGTAATAGACTGGGACAAGATTGGAGATAGTGGGAGAGGAAAAACCAGAGACGTCTTTAAGGTAGAGATATGGGCTTAATTTTATCTTAAGTGATAGAAAGTCAAGGTAGGGTTAGGAACAGGGAATGACATGGTCTGGTTTACATTTTACGAAGATCTCTCTGGGTTCTCTATGGAAAACGAGCAGTGGTGTACTAGAGCTGGCCTTATGGCTCCACGAGTGTATTGCTGAATTTCCAGACATTTTGCAAGCCCTTTGTTTAACACAGTCATTCTTGAAATTGGCCATGGCAGAAGTATTTATACCATGGAAGTTGGCAAATGCTACAAGTCAAGGTTTTCCTCTCTCTGTCAAAAATTTACCAGCACACTACTGAAAACAGATGATTGGCAAGCAAAAAACCTGGGAGAACAGTCAGGAAAGACATCCCATATACATGGATTGGAAAAATTATTATTGTTAAGATGTCCGTAATAGCCAAAGCCATTTTTAGATTCAGTGAAATCCCTATCAAAATTCCAATGGCATTTTTCACAGAAATAGAAAAAAAAAATCCTAACATTTTTGTAGAACTAGAAAAGACCCTGAATAACCAAAGCAATCTTGAAAAAGAACAACAAAGTTGGGGGCATCACATTTCCTGATTTCAAATGATATTACAGAGCTGTATTAATCATTTGTTAATCCAGTATGGTTCTGGCTTGGAAACAGACACTCAGACCAATAGAACACAACTGAGAGCCCAGAAAGAACCTCTGACATGTACAGTCAACTAATATTTGAAAAGGGAAACAAAAATGCTCAGTGGGAAAAGATAAACAACTCTTCAATAAATGGTGCTTGGAAAACTAGATAATCACATGCGGAAGAATGAAACTGAACCCCTATCTTACACCATTCAAAATAACTAAGTCAAAATGGATTAAAGACTTAAACAGAAGACCTGAGACCATAAAACTAGAAGGAAGCATAGGGAGATAGATTCTTGACATTGATCTTGGCAGTAGTTGTTTTTGTAGATATGACACCAAAAGCACAAGCAATAACAGCAAAAATAAATATGTAATACTGCTACCTCCAACTAAAAAGCTTCTGCCCAGGAAAATAAATAATCAACAAAATGATAAAGCAACCTTATTGGGAAAAAATATTTGCAAACCATATCTGATAAGGGGTCAATGTCCAAAATACATAAGGATCTCCTACAACTCAATAGCAAAAAAACCCAAGCAGTCCCATTAAAAAATGGGCAGAGGACCCGAGTAGACATTTTTCCAAAGAAGACATTCAGATGGCCAGCAGCTTCATGAAAGTGTGCTCAGTATCACTAATAATCACAGCAATGCAAAATGAGATATCACCTTACCCCTGTTAGAATGGCTACTGTCAAAAAGACAAGAGATAACAAGTGTTGGTGAGGGTGCGGAAAAAAGGGAACCCTTATGCCCTGTTGATAGGAATGTAAATTTGTACAGTCACTATGGAAAAAATTAAGGGGGTTCCTCAAAAAATTAAAAATGGAACTACAAGCAATCCTATTTGTATATATTTATCCAAAGGAAATGAAACCAGGAACTTGAAGAGCTATCTGTACCCTCATGTTCACTGCATCATTATTCAGAGCAGACACGATATGGAAACAAGAGTTTGTATGGATGAATGGATAAAGAAGATGTGGTATGTATGTGTACACACACACACACACACACACACACACACACGGATAATATTTAGCCATGAGAAAGAATGAAATCGTGCCTTCATATGTAACAACATGGATGGGCCTTGAGGACATTATGTTAAGTAAGATAAAGACAAATACTGTACGTCTGTTTATATGTGTAATCTAAAAATTGTCAAAGTCAGGAAGAGAGAGTAGATGGTGGTTGCAAGGTGAGTTAGAGGAAATGGGCAGATTTTGTTCAAAGGTTATTGTTGTAAGATAAATAAGTTCTGGGGATTTAATGTACAGCATGGTGAATTAACAATACTGTGTTATATACTTGAAAGTTACTAAGAGAGTAAATCTTAAATGTTCTCACTCCAAAAAAAATAATAGTAATAATTATATGAGGTGATGGAGATGTTAACTAACCCGACTGTGGTTATCATTTTGCGGTATATAAGTATATCAAATCATCAAGTTGTATACCTTGCACTTATACAGTGTTATGTGTCAGTTACATCTCAATGAAGCTGGAGGGGAAAAAACCAAAAGAAAAAAAAAAAACCCTACAGAATCAAACCAGTAAATCTGATTATCCAGAGGATCGCATTTTATGCTGCTGTTGTTTCTCCTTTCACCATTTGGTGTCGCTGTGGAACATGGATTCACTGAAGCATGGTGAAGTCCTTTAGAATTGCAGAAGCATGATGGTGACCCAGGGACATATGGCTTAACAGCTGGCACTCCAGCAGGTACTTATACACTGTCACAAGCACAGTAGTAGCCGAGGTCAGAATTACTTGCCTGACAGTGATTTCTCAAGACTTAGAAGTTGAAGTGGTTCCCGTGAGCTACAGTATAGCTCCACGTCCCTTAGTTGTGCACATCCAGTGTCATGGGTCTTTATTACATCATTTCCCAGTGCACGGAAGTCTTCTGCCAGTTCCAAAACTTATTCTAGTTCCTGCTCCAGCACATATGACATTTTCTTGTTCAAATGGACCAGAGAGCAAGATATTGACATGATTTGTTACAGTTGTGAGATTAGAAGTAATTTCTTTTTTTACTTTTGATTGTTATAGTAGTATTATTTATGTCACTCATTTTTTAAGAGAAAGCTTTGAAAAAGCATGCTTGACAAATTCTTGACTTGATCTCCAAATGCTGTGTTGTCTCCCTGCGGATCAGTCAATATCATACTCCTGAAGTATTTCTTAGGCTTCCCGTTGCTTTGCAAATTCCCAGTCTAGTGCACGCCAGCTTCCACCAGTCACCAAAACAGTCAGAGTGGCTTTACGGCACTATGGAGAGATGGATGGCCATCTCCTTCTAAATTCTGCCAGCTGCCCGGTTCATTACTGTCATAATGAGTCCAGCCTCCTGGGGAAATGAAGTGCTCTGTCATGCACTGATCATGCTTGCAGGAAGATCTCTTCATCCTCTTCCTTTATTATCAAACAGAAAGTCTGTTGTCATTCACAGTTTGTTAGTGATAATCCTGGGGGTGGAGCGGATCATGCATACCAGGTCTTTGCAAGGAGGTGTGATAGGTTTCCTCAGGGACAGAGCAAGAGGAGAGTTTCCGTGGACATGCTAAGACCACCGTCCCCCTCCACCTCATGTTCCCATCAAAGAGACCTATGATTCACAAAAGCCGGTGCATTTGAACAAACTTCGAATTTGGTCTCCAAGACTTCTGGTTTTGCTGCCACAAATGGATTACTAGAGCAGCCCCTCAGCCCCACTCCATATCCAAGAGTAAGCAATGATCCTTTTGGTTTTGATGAGTATTTGCTTATCTGGGTTCGTTTGCATAAAATTCTAAGCTGAGTACTTTTGTTCTTTTAATTCATGAATTGTCTCTTCTTCCCCAAAATTTGTTTGGTAAGCCCTAACCCTAATGTGACTATATTTGGAGACAGGGCTTGGGACAAGGTCAAAGGAGGTCATACGGTGGGGCCCTAACCTAATAGGGTTAGAGTAGGAGCCCCCATAACCCTGTGATGTAGGGATCTGCAGGGTAGAAAGAGGCCCTCCAGGATCTGACCACGCTGGCTCCCTGATCCCAGACTTGCAGGCTCCCGAACTGCAAGAATATAAATGTCCATTGCAGCCACCTAGCCTGTGGTATTTTGTGCATGTAGCCCAAGCTGACTGAGCCAGTACAACATGGGGAGGGCCAATGACCTTGTCCTCTGTTCTCACTCACTGCCCTATGGGAATGGACGGCCATTTGCAGTAGTGAAGGTTTCTGGGGGAAGAGCGGAATGCTTCTCAGTTACCTTATTACAAGCTGTAATGCTTCCCGTAACTTGCCTTGGTAAAATAAATACAAAGGTGTGATAAAGGAGCGAACCTCACTCTATAAACTTGTATTGCTTCTTTATAGGCTTGCCAAACAGGTCCAAACAGGCTATTACATAGAATAGCTCATTACTGTCTCTCTCTCTCTGCCTATCATATCTGCATCCACTATCATTTAGAGGTTTGAAACATATCAGTTTTTCCATGATGTCTAATTTTATTAAAATCCCTTATCACGTTTGTAATTCCTTATTTGGTATCTGTTTTCCCAGTTGTACTGTAAGCTCTGTGGTAGCAGGGTTTACATCTGTTTAGCTCAAGAATTTGCCCCCAGTAACTACCACAATACTTGGCAAAGAATAAGTGCCCAATGAATATTTATTGAATGAATGAAATTGAATAAATGAATTCTTGTTTCATCATGGCCTAATTAATTTTGGGGCTCAGGCCAAAATCCTTTACATCTCAATTAAATTGACAGCTCTGTATCTCCTGGCAAGATTCCAGGAGATCAGAAATAAAGCTATTTGGATGCATGTGCTCAGTTTGGGCAGGAGGAACATTTCTCAGACTCTGATCATCCGTGTCTGTATCTATTTCTCTGCTTTTTTTTTTTTTTTTTTTTTTTTTTTTTTTTTTTTTTTTACCCCTTATGCAACCCACATAAAAGGTATTTAATATCCTTTTCCCCTTCCCTCCAGTTTAGGGACTCCGAGTTAGATGACTACTGTCTACCACAGTTCAATCCTAGAAAATGAATCTGAGTAAGCATATCTAAAGGCTGAACAAAGAGGTTAGCAGGAAATGGATCTAATCCCCGTGTGGCTTTGTCTTCATCTACGTTCTTAGGAACTTATACCATGTGGATTCAACCAAATTCTGAAATTATTTTGTCCAGCATAGCATTTAGTAAGATTAATTATTTTAAAGCATGCATGTAATTGAATTCATTAAACTGTCACCTCTCAATTCTCCACAAGTTTGATTATGCATTGTGAAATGGAGTCTGATTCTCTGTACTGAATTACCATCACATGCTGGTGTGAGGAGACTAGATCTGTGCGTAGAGGGTACCCAGAATAGGCAGAGAGAGCTGAATACTCCAGCACCTTGAGAATGTCCCTGCCTTCAAAAATAACTACTGTCGATCTGGGGGTTCATAATTTTTCTAGGTTTTTTTCTTTCCTGTCTCCTTTCTTTAGCATGGGCTCTCAGTGCATTATCCCATTTATTGATAAACAGTCTAATGATGAAATCTCTGCCCTTATGCCTTTTACATGTAGCGCACACACACACTGGAGAGAGAGAGAATCTGCTATGTGAAATTTCACAGATGTAAGTGGCACCGTTTTATTCTCCCCTTCTGCCTCTGGCCTTTCAGCCTGTACTTTGCAGCCAGTTCTTCTCTCGCGGCTTGGATGACATTCAGGTGGCTCCTGTACTTTTGCTGTTGACTTGAAATGAAAACATTCTCTGGTTATTATTAGTCACTGGAAGTCTCATTTCAGTTTCAATGTCTATTCTTAAGCAATAGTCAAAATTCTGAAACTAATGCTGATCTAGTCCCCCCCACTTCTTTGCTGTCCCAGGCTCTGACATCCTGTAGGGAAGTCAGTGTATTTTCTCTCATTGGCCATTCACAACTCTCCAGGTATCTGATCATTCAGCCAACTCAGGTCCTCTCTTGGAATCCCACCTCCTCATTAGATGGCTGTCTTAGACAAATTCCTTTAAGAGGATTTCAAGCTGACTTTCTCTTCTATAAGGCCCATACTGATCCATGCAAAAAACTTATCTTATTGCTGGGGCTGCCTCTAGCTTCTATGGTACCTTTCTGCGAATAAGAAAAAGGTGACCCCTTTGGAAAGATGCATCCTTGTAGAGCACATGTTCCTCCTAGTCACTTGTTCCTTTGTGCTAAGAAAAGTGTATCCCTTGGAGGGGGCAGATGAGACCTTACCCTTGTGGATCAGAGAGAGGGTGTGTTTCACCCTCCACTTGCCGCCTCTGCCAAGCATGTTTACGCAGCACACACGTGGTGCAGCTTTCTGCATGCAAGGTAGGTGTAGGCCAGCGCAAGTCTTGCCTGGTTGTCCTGTCTGGGTCAGAGAGGCTAGCTAGCCACAGCCATCCGCCCTTGGGTTTTTGCTGGTGAGGATCTGGCTCTGGTCTCTGTGCTCCTCGTACACCCAGAGACACAAATCACGTTCTTTAAGTTCTCCCACCTGTCACCTCCTGCTGCCTCGGAAAGCCTAGCACCCCTTCTCCTTCCTGCAGGGAGAGCAAAGACTGCTGCCCTCCAACAACTCTTTCTCTCTCTCTCTCAAAAAAAAATGCCCCTCTCAACCCTACAACATTAACCCCTTTATATCTTTGAAGTAGTGTTATGCTGGTCCAACTGTTTTGGGCCACCTGCTTGGCAAGTCGACTTCAGATGCCAGGCACCTCACTTTGGAATGTGTAATTGACTGCCACTTAGTGGTTTGTTGTAGCCTTTTGTGATTTCAGTCAAGAAGCTCCATTTCAATATCCTCTCACGTTCATAAAAAAAACAAAACCCATATTCATGGTGTTTCTGAACAATGCAGAATTCTCTCATTTACATCCAGCCAGTTCAAATATCTGAAGACAGCTATTATGTCATCTATACCACCCAGCCTGCTTTCTATTGCCTCTTCCTCAAAATGACAGTGGCTTTCAGACTTTTCTCCGTCCTGATTTCCTCTTCGGTCATATTCTAATTTGCCATGGTCCTTAAAATGTTGACCTGTAATTGAACATAATACTCCAGATGTGGCTTGATCAGAATCTAGAAAGACGATTACATCCCATAAACCAGAAATTACACTTTTATTAATGCAGTCTAAGATCCTTGGCTTTTTAGCAGCCACATCACACTGAATTACAGAGTTGACTGTCATTCAGAATAATATCCAATTTAAAGCAAGTGCTATTCCCCTGCCAGCTGGGTAGGGTTTCCCATTTTAATGGAGCATTTAAACCAAAATGAGGTTAATATGTGACCAGAGGTGGCATTAGACCACCAAAGCACGTTGTGCTTCTAAATTGGTTGACTAATAAGTGTCACAAATCAGCTCAAGTGAAACTGGAAGTGTCAACTACCTTGACTACTTGTCAACAGGAGGAGAAATTGGGGTGGTAGCGGTAATAAACAAGTCATTTTTCAGAATTATTCATAGGTATTTTGTCT
This sequence comes from Ailuropoda melanoleuca, assembly GCF_002007445.2. Lineage (NCBI taxonomy): Eukaryota > Metazoa > Chordata > Mammalia > Carnivora > Ursidae > Ailuropoda > Ailuropoda melanoleuca. The sequence continues at coordinate 15,357 of NW_023226626.1, forward strand.
GAAGGAATAGGCCTATTTATTATATGACTTGCTCTCTTCAGATTTTAATGTGATATTTAAAATTCAACTCTAATTTCTAAAAAAAACATGTTTCTGATTTTAAAATACGTGTTCATTGTAGAAATTTGGAAAATACGGCAAATATAAAGAAGAAAAATACAATGTATATCCACTACTTCAGTTAACTTTTTTTTAGTGCAATGCTTTTTTTGTTTGAGGTTGCTTTCGCAGAAGGGAATAGTCACCTGAATGAACACAGCTTTCTGATGTTCATCTTTAATAGCCAAAGATAAACGCCACTAAGTTTCTTCAACCAGGAAGGGCTTGCCTGAATGACACTCACGGAGGACATGACTAATAATTTATTATGCAAGAATTAGAGAAATCTGATCTGTAATTTGTCTGTATCTATTAGAAACATATGGCCCTACCATATTTGTAGGTAAAAAGTAGTCGAATATTAACAGTATGATATGGCTCAATGTAGTAAATTTGTGGCAGGATGGCAAAGAGCTTCTTAAATTTGGTGATTGTCAAGATAATTTTTCTATATTTGGTGTAAATAGCTCCATTTGGCAGGAGAATGGCAGAGACTAGAAACAAACACGCTGCCCACGCCTATGTTTTTCAGTGAGTAAAATGAAAAGACTAAAAAGGTTTAACAGTTTGCATAAATGCTGATATGTGAAGCATATTTTAATATGCCTCTAAGGTGTTTGGTAACATGGACTTGGGTACTATATTTCTAACTAAGAGTCTTTGGTGGTACCCCTCTGTTTTGTGTTCTATTTCTAATGCAGATAGTGCTGACCAGGAAGTGTAGATTGGTATTCTCAGGAGGATTGAAATAACGCACGAGTTTCTTTGGTTCCACTCTTTTACATTTTAAGGAAACTCCAGGCCTGTATGTCCATGCAAACACATTTTCAAATAGGTTAAATAAAACATCTCTCTCTTGATCCAGATAAAATATCTTAAGAAGAGTAATACAAATCAAGTTACTGATGCCAGTCATCCATGTGGGCTGCACTTGAGTGAAATAGAAATCCATTTTTTTTGTGTTGTGATTATTGCTTAGTGATCAACTGTTCAATTGAATTAGCCTTCGTTTTCCATTTCCTTGCCTCTCAAGGTATAATTAAAGCCTGATGTCAAATCTCACTCGAGGTCTCATCAATAACTTCCACTTAACCACTTTTAAGAAGACAGTCAGCCTTTGGGCTCAGACAAGGAGGCTACGATTCACAACTTATTGTTTCGATGACCCTTAAAAGCCATCCCTGGTCAATAATTCAAGCCAGTGTCCTACTGTCTGTATAAGGGGGAAGGAATTAACCTTTTGTGCCCTCCTAGCAGTGTTTCATCTAGGTAATGTAAATCATTTAGATTGAAAACGTAACAAGATAAAGAACAGATTTTCTCTCTGCACATGGGTGAAGTGGACTAAGAAAAGCAAAGCAGTCATTTCCCTGATGCTGGAAGCAGAAAGAATAAACAACGCAGCGGTTGAGCTGAAAGCTGCTCATTAAGCTGGTATTGGAAATAGACGAGGTCAGAGCAGCACCAAATCGCTGCAGTGATTGCCAAAAAGCAGGTCACATGGAAGACAAACGACATTTGAGCTATTATACCAAACGTTGTTTCATTACTTACAGTCAACAGATACATTTCTATTTGTTACCTCCATTAGTCTCCTCCAAGACTCTGGTATTCTACCTGCTCTACACAAAGGAAACTGAAGCTACAAGAGTTTAAATGACAAACTAGCTGGTGTACAGCAAAGGCAGAACTTGAATTCAAAACTTCTGATTCTGTGATCTGCACTTCTTCCCACTAATCCCACAGCTGTCAAAATGGTCTTGAGTGTTCTCCATTCTCACAGAAAGCCAGGTGGGGAAATACATTCGAAGCCAGATGGTGGAGATGTTCATCTCCCATCTGTGGTGGGTATCACAGAGTTGATGACCTTTTAACAAATGAGGACGAAGCCAAATTCATTGTCAAACTTTAAGTCAGTGGCAATGTCAGCATGACACTTGACAAGTAATTGTAGAGCTTAGTGCGATCACGTTTCTTACTTTAATTTTTTTGGAAGTATAAAATTAAGTATATGTATATATATTTTTCATTTCTTTTCTTTTTTTTTTTTTAACAGAGCCCAGATAGTTCAGAAGGGATAAAATGTAAACTAAATTATTTCCCCATACCTATTTTTTCACTCTCATGCCTACTCCTGTTCCCAAACTGCAAACATCTTGACTCTATCTCATTTTAGTTAATCTGGTGCTCATTAGCAGACTTTTAAATAGTAGGCTCACATTTAACTCTGCTCTTTGACTTATACTTGTATAGTTTTTCTTTAAATTGTATTTAAAAAGATGAGTAATTAAACCCACATTTATTACCTCCCACAGGGCCTCCATTCCTTTGTGTTTTTAAAATAATAATGACAAAATATATTTTATAATAATTGTGCATTTATTTAATTATAATTTGACTATAAGATAGTAAAGATAATATAGTAAACATATAATACTATATATTATGTACTATTAAGTCTTGTTTTTCTTTCAGATACTTTTGCAATTCTAAGTGATAAACTTGGTTAAATACCCATATGAGACTGAGACACTGGAAAGTTTGACAGCAAGCTTTCTTACATGGGTAGGGCTTGTGGATGGGAGGCTTCACCTCAGGGTAAATTAAGATAACAGCTTTACATGAGAGGACTTGCCATAGAGCTAGATCCAGTTTACTGCATTACAATGTGGAAAAATTATTAGCTTAGGCAGCCATGGGAAAGCTTCTGTATTTGATGATTAATGTAGAAATATTCTGTGTGTTACATCTTGTTAATAGAAGTTGACCTTATTAAAATCTGTAGATTTAGGCAATCATGCCCTAGTCAAGAAGAAGAAAAATTTTTGGCCAGAAAGATACTTGATCTAGAAATGATAAAGGGGAAGAGGCAGTTCTTGGGACCCTCTGTGGGGAGAGTGGGAAGGTGGTTGCTAAGGGTTATAGAAGACAGTCATCAAAAGGCCATGGTAATTGAGGTTTCAAACCAGGGGTCAAAGAGAAAAAAAACAGTGAGTCTGCAAGGTCTCAAGCATGTTTTGGCATGTTTTTTGTCTTTTTCCCACTGACGTGTTTTTGAACAGCACAGATAAACCAAGCGTTTGGGGATCAACTTTGATTTGCTTGTATAACTAGCCAGCTCTATGAAGGAAACATGGAAATGAGAAATTGCAGAGACCATTCTCCTGGAGGTTTCTATGAAAAAGAGTGGGTTACTTGAAAGTGTGCAGCAATGGGCTGCTCTCCCTGTCTCCTGTACTCGTTGTCTGAGAGTATTGGGCACCTGCAGATAAAGTCAACACACGGACACACACAGACACAGAAAGTAAACTAATATCTTTTCTATAACTGCACTAAGAGTAACAAGCTTCGGCCAAGATTTTGCTCTTCTCTTACTGTGTTGCCCATCTTCATCAGATAGAATTATCACTTAAGATTTTGTTTTGAGGTATCTCTCTTGAAACAGATATATGGCCTCTGGATTGCAAGGAAAGTTATTTTTTTCTGAGGTACACAGACTTGGGTATCCGTAGACACCACATTTGATCATTCAGGAAAACTGAAGAGATTTCAGTATAGAATAATGGTTTCATTTTGCCCACGAAAACTGACCTTCCATGCAGGTTCATGAATTGACTGAGGTGGACCCTACGGATAGAAAGTCTATAATTTAGATATTTGTGGTAAATATAACTTTGCAGTCATATTGAATTTAATGTTTGTATGGGCAAAAATATTACCAGATTAATTTATAAGGAGAAAAAAAAAGCTTTGTAAAAATATGTTTCCTGATTTGGGGCTTAGAAACTGGTCACCATACTTAATCAGCGTATATTTTAATAGCTAACTGATGGTCTTTAAGGTGCTTGGGTTCTGTATGTTTCTTCCAGACAACATAAACTACACAAAGATGAAGTTCTCCAAAAACACATTCTACACTAAATTATCAAATATTTGAAATGAGAGGATTTATGGGAGGTTTTATGTTTGCTATTTTAGCATGGCCTGTCCTCTTTCGTTTATTTTTTTTCCTTTATATAACAGGTCGATAAATTTTACCTGAGTAATAAAGCAATTTTGCGGAAATCAATCTCCAGTCCTGATTTATTCTGAGTGGTTTGTGTCAGTGACTAGGAGATAATTCACAAGATAGTCTGCCGTTCGTCTGCCAACAGGGTCTCAAAGGCTGGCCAGAGAGCAGTTGTATCTAATCCTCCCCTGTAACTCATCCCCAGCGATTCTTCATTCAGCTGGTTATTGAAATGATTTGGTTGGCTAGTATGCAGGAACAGGGACTTAGAAAGAAGAGGGAGAGAGAGAAAGGCGGGGTGGGGGAGAGAAAGGTGAAGAGGGAGAGAGGGAGAGCGGTAGAAAAAATAAGAGCAAGAGAGCATTTTAATTTGGTCTGGTGGAAACCAGTTTTTGTCGTGCATGTTAGGGGTGGGTGTTTCCTACCAGAATGAAATAAGCAATAATGGTGGGTTAGCAAAAGGTCCGGATTTATTAAAGGAAATGCAGTAATTTTCTCAACTGCAGTAGAAGCTCACAAGAGGAAGTTCCATAAACCATCTCAGTGTGTGGCTTCACAGCTGGCTTTTGCAGCCACTAACATTTTTAATATGGTGGGAAAAGATGGAGAGCAACATTGTAGAATCTTCTTTGTCTTTTCTTTAAACATAACACATACGCGCGAGAGCGCACACAAACACGCGCGCATGCACACCAGTCAAATGTTTTAATGATTAACTCTTTAGACTTTGGTTTGAGACAGATTGAAAAAAATAATAATACAAGGTGCCAGCAAAAACCACAGCTCTGACTGGCAACTGGAGCAGACCTGTAAAGGGCTTTTATCTTCTGCCCATCATCTCAGATTGTCTTGTTTACCCCCCTGAATCCTGATCAGGCACCATTACTGCACTCAGTGTCCACAGCACTCTCGTGAAGGAAAAATTAATTCTGAATTTGTGGCCCCATAACTGCCTGTTCTTCACATTATCTGTCAGGAAAATAAGCAGACAATAGCTAGCTAAGTGGATTTCTGTTAGCTGCCATTCAAAGGAGAAGGGACAGGTGTTCAATGGGGCTTCTTTCTTTCCTCAACTGCTATTTAACGATACGTACAAGAGGAGTTTAATTGCCTACACCCACCTGCACTCTTGTCATTTCTTGGTTCTATTGGTTTTAATGAAAATATTAAGTGCACTCTAGTAACAGTGGCTAAGTGACATTTTGATTGAAATATACAGGGAAATGTATAATGGAAGCAGGCACTGTTACAGTTTTAATAGAAACTGAAAGAAGTAACATCCAGAACAACATTTTTGCTATTGTTATGCATATAGCTAGTCCTGAGAAGGGTAATTGGGGACTGAAAAAAACGGTTGTTGTGTAAAAGAGTCTTTCACCTTAGCTTAGCTACCTGACTTTTTTTCCTCAAAGAATAAAGTGGCCAGGCTTTGGCATTTTTCTTTTATTAGGTACTGATTAGGTAGCATCCATCATCAAGCGTGCATTGGGCTACCTTTTCTCTTCTCTAGAACCACAATTTATTAGTTTCTAGAGAGAACCTGGATTTGTGGATAAGAGTATCAGATGAAAACGATTCGTTGCAGCTGACCAGGTAGAAAAGGGGCTGGGGATCTTTCTTACCAGCTGGCAAAGACTTGTATTTGCCAGAGCCCATCTCCTAGACTCAAAATTGAGAAAGAAAACAGTCAAAGTAAAAATGATGCTATGAATCATTTGCAGTGCATGTAATGGCTTTAAGTTTTGCTGTAGTTAAATCTTGTTCGTTTTAAGAACAGCAGCATTCTTGTGTCATGAATGCAAAATAAATAGAAAACACCATCATTCCCAATGAACATATATGCACATACAGGCACCCACACAAATTACCCCTTAGAGTTTTAACTGCTAGGATACAGAATTAAAGATCTCATAAATTTCAAATGTTTTTATTTAAAGTTAGAATATTTTCTAGAGAGCACGGAATGGCAGGGAACAATTTGTCCTTCATTAAGAAGGTTCCTAAATGTATATAGTCATGTAAAAGAGTAATTAATGTGCATACATTCTTTAGTGAGAAGTTCTCTGTTCACCTATGATTTTAAAAAAAATGTGAAAAGTTTATAATATATTATAACGCCAAAGGGTAAAATAGAAATCCAGCAGGACATGTGTTACATACCTGTGCATATACCTACTTACCCCTGGTATTTTTTGCCCATTACACACCTGTACAAATAATCTTGTTCATTTGTTCATTCATTCATTCAGTCATTCATTGGTTCATTTGTTCATTCATTTCATCCATCCATCCATCCACCCACCCACCTATCCATTCACTGTATTATAATCTTTGGGTTGCAAGTTGTAAAACATTCAACTAAAATTGCCCTAAGAAATAAAGGTCATTTGCTAACTCATAACAAAATGGCCTGAGGCAGACTAGTTCCATGTTTGGTAGAGTTACTTAACAGAGTCATCAAAGATCCAGATTGTCTTCATATTTCTTTTCATTCATTTAAGCCTGTTGCTTTTCATGTCTATGCTTCCCTGTCTCTTTTTCTTTTTTTTAAGATTTTATTCATTTGAGAGAGAGAGGGAGAGGGAGGGAGGATGAGCAGTGGGAGGGGCAGAGGAAGAGGGAAAGCAGACTCCCTACTGAGCTGGAAGCCCCTTGTTGGGCTCAGTCCCTCAACCCCAAGATCATGACCTGAACCAAAGGCAGACTCCGACTGAACCATTCCCTCTCTTGATTGCAGATTGGATAGAAGTATCACATTCTTAAAAGACAATATTCAAAGGCAGGAAATTCGAGCATCTTTATTTTTATTTGGAAGAAAATCCAAGAAAGCCCAGGTCCAATTGGTAGCACTGGGTCACAGGCCCTCCCCTTAACCTTGGAAATGAAGCTTGGGATTCCCATTATTAGCTTAGACCAACCATGATTCTGGCTGGACTAGTGGAATGCTGGTAAATGCTTAATAATCTGTTCTCTGGGGAGGAAAAACAAAACAAAAACAATTTCCTTCATCGATTCAAGGCTTTTTTTTTTAACAATTATTTTTATTATCGCAAATGGGTTCCCATTCCTTACAATCAAAACAGTCTTTCTAAAAAAGATTTTATTTTATTTATTTATTATTAATTATTTGTCTAGAGGGTGCAGTTGAGCAGGGGGAGGGGCAGAAGGAGTGGGAGAGAATCTCAAGCAGGCTCCCCGCTGACCCCAGAACCCAACACGGAGCTTATCTCACCACCCTGAGATCATGACCTGAGCCAAAACCAAGAGTCAGATGCTTTACCGACTGAACCACCCAGGCGTCCCAACAATCAAAATAGCCTTAACTGGAACAGAGCATAGCAGTGAGCTGAACCTTCTGTCAGTGAGCTCATGATCTAACAGTGGAGATACAGAAATAAAAAAGCAGGGGGCGCCTGGGTGGCACAGCGGTTAGGCGTCTGCCTTCGGCTCAGGGCGTGATCCCGGCATTATGGGATCGAGCCCCACGTCAGGCTCCTCTGCTGTGGGCCTGCATCTTCCTCTCCCACTCCCCCTGCTTGTGTTCCCTCTCTCGCTGGCTGTCTCTATCTCTGTCAAATAATAAATAAATAATCTTAAAAAAAAAAAAACAGCAGGCAATGACTGTAGTGCGAAAATGATAAAGTACACAACATAATGGGAGCACATTGGAGGGACACTTTTGCCTAGTCTTCAGGGAGCAAGAGAATATTTTAAGAGTTGCGGAATTCCTTTAGTTTGTTGTGCCATCAGGATAAATTTTGTTGTCTCTAATTATAAGACAGTGTTTTGGGGTATGAAGTTTTTGGTCTGAACTCTATCCCTATTCTTTCCAGATTCTGGGGTTTCTTATTTATGGGACTGTTCTTAGTCCCAGAGAAGGAAGATAAGCAATTGTCATTAACACCTCTAGGTCGAGGCACCTGGGTGGCACAGGAGCGCCTGGGTGGCACAGCGGTTAAGCGTCTGCGGCTCAGGGCGTGATCCCGGCGTTATGGGATCAAGCCCCACATCAGGCTCCTCTGCTATGAGCCTGCTTCTTCCTCTCCCACTCCCCCTGCTTGTGTACCCTGTCTCGCTGGCTGTCTCTATTTCTGTCGAATAAATAAATAAAATGTTTAAAAAAAAACCAAACAATAAAAAAAAAAAAAACCTCTAGGTCAAGGCAGAAACTCTCTGTAATAAAGAAAGGGAAAGGCATGTCTCACACATCTTTCACATGCAGCGCATTTGAGGAAGGGACGTTAAGGAACGGATGTGGTGTCATTATTCTCTCTAAAGTAGTTCTGAAGAATTAGGCTGTGCAGGCACAGTAAAAACCAAGCCAAAATAAAACAAAAAGATAACAAGAAAAAATATTAAAAATATTGTCTGAAACACCTTTCTTCTGAAGTATGATGAAGGGGTTCTACCTTGTATAGGTAAAATAGATTGTGGGGCACCGTAAGCAGAGTTTCCTGTTTTAAGGGACTTCTGGCACTAGATTAAGTCCCTCCCAGTGAAAATAGACCATCCATTCTGGAGACACATTTTTAGGTAAAATACAAAAATAATCAGTTATATATTTCATGCAAATCCTTCCTCTTTGGTGTTGGCCTTTACTTGCTGGCTCAATTCCAGTTCATGCAGTTGTACCCTGATTATCTGAAGCTCACCCTGCTGTCACCTCACCTGGTTAAAGGGGTTCTTCTTTACCTCTCCTTTAACAGTCTTGCTAAGTGGATATAGGACAGTTACCACGTTTGCTGCATCTTCTGGTATCACTAAAACCATCTTAGGGCCACATATTAATAGCAGACACTACCAGCACTGGATGGCAGAAATCATACAAGTGTGTTAAAAATGGCTTCCAATGAAAGAACACAGAGGATTTTAGGGCAGTGAAACTACTCTGCGACAACGTCATGATGGATATGTGCCATTTGCATTTTGTCCAAACCCATAGAGTATACAATACCAAGAACATTCCCTAACGTAATCATGGATGCTTGGTGATAATGATGTATCATGTAGGCTCATCAGTTGTAGCAAGTGTATCACTCTAGTGGGAGAGGTTGGTAATAACGGAGCCTCTGCATTGGAAAAGGCGGGGAGTATGTGGGAAATCTCTGTACCTTCCCTCAGATTTGCTGTGAACCTGAAAGTACTCTAAAAGATAAATCCTGTTATTTAAAAAAAAAAAAAGTGCATGTTTATAGTCTGAGAGCTCAGGCAAGGTGGAGCATTGCCTTGTTCAAACTCAGCTGAGAATACATGTGTCGGGCGACTTAAATTTTTTGCCACTCTTCAAGTATCCACAAAGACCATGGAAGTACTATTTTTGATTTGGGGTTTACAAATGAATTTTAGGGAGTAGGCAAATTTACAAATATGGGATTCATGAATAATAAGAATCAATTGTATATCCAGCCTGATTCTGAGTCAGTCTCACCATGATTCTTAATTTGTAACAGGTATTTGGTTTATGGTAGATCGTATCTATCATTTCTGTGATTTTAATATGAGAAGCTAAGTTTCCTTTTCCTCCCACGATCTCCGTGTTGACTTTCAGACTGATTTGCTTTCTAATAACAGTTCTACTGCTTATTAGTGGTGTATCCTTGGACAGGTTGTTTAACCTCTTGGAACTTTAGGTTTGTTATCTATAAATGGGAGGGAAATCACCTAACCCTACCTAATTGTTGTGAGAGGTGGGGAGATGATGGTGATAGAACAACCACCACCCTTCCTGGCCCGTTGTAGGAGTTGATGGTTACCTACTCTAATACCTACTCCAGTGGCTACCAAAGGAAAGTAATTAGGTCCTGTGAGTTTGACTTAGGCACATGCAGAAGCTCATTTATGTAAAGAGTCAGTCTTTCAGTCATTCATTTATTTATTCATAATTCAATATTTACTGAATACTTAGAATATTCTCATTTGGATGAATCTTCATTCTAAGCAGGTGCTAACAATGCAAAACATTGAGTTGAATAAGGAGCTACCTAAGCAGATCACATAAAATGAAAATACATGTTTGGTTGAAGGCAGCACAGACTGGCAAGGTTAGGGAGGACTTCACAAAGGAGACAGTGGTTATGCTAAAAGGAGGTATAAGAATTTACTACATGAACAAAGTCAAGAATCATATTTTTGGAAGAGAAATTTGTATGTACGAAAGCCATGAAGGGAAGAGAATGAGGTACATTTTGAGAACAGCAAGAATTTTGATATCGTGCAAACCTAGGGTTCCGTGTCAAAAGAAGGAGCAGGACGTGTCAGAAGAAACCAGATCAGTCTGGCTTGAAGATTTTAAACCTTATTCGGAGGTCAGTGGAAAAAAAAAATAAAATAAAAACCAGAAAACTGTTAAAATAGGGATTGATATTATTCAACTTGCATTTATGACACTTACTTGGTCACTGATATGGAAGACCATTTGGAGGAGCAATACTGAGAAAAAGAGACAGTTTATGAAGTCATGATACTACTTCATTGTGAAGAGGTTGGGAACTAAATGGTGGTGTGGCAATAAATGAAGATTCACCCAAATGAGAATGAGCAAAAGATATTTATCAGAACTTGCTAGAGCAAGGGAGTCAGCCACCATCCCTTGCATTTGGCAGACTCAGAGGCAGGCATAGAAGTGGGAAAGCTTACGGTGGAAAGAAGAGGAAAGCCTCCAATATGCCCTGAAAGAAGGTGGTTGACATGTGAAAGCCATAGGTAGGCAGCTAACAAGAAACAGGCCATGCTGTGTGATTGGTTAGGGGTACGTAAATGGCTTCCTCTGGTTGGTCTTAAATTAGAAATGGGGGCAAATTAGAGAAGCTGTCAGTTGTTAGTCAAGTCCTGGATATTTTGGACCAAGTTTTACCAGGGTTATTGTTTTGCTTGACAGAGATATTAGTTAAGACTTTTTGGATTCATTACAGTAGGAAATAAGTTGCCTTCCTGGGCTAAGTGCTGCAGATTGTGGGTCAGAAGTCCATCTTTTACATATAGTCTGGTCACTGTCTGACTGCGTATTCAGTGTCTAAGTGGGCAGTGAATTTTAGGAAATCATAAGGGACCACTGAGATAGAAGATAAAACTGATATTCAGACAAGAGCTCTGACTTGCCCATGGTCACATATCACAGAGAGCGTGGTGGGGCAAGAATGAAAATCCCTTGATCCTCGCTGGTGCAATTACTGATTTTCTACACTGCATCTAAACTAACTGATCAATAGCTATAATAAGAGGTGGGAGGATGAGAAGGAAAATTCCTATTCTATGTGAAGAGTGGAAGTAATTTAGGTTAGTAAATATGAGCATGTTCTGGTCTTTCCATAATCTCTGTAAGGGGAAAACTCTTTACTGCACTTGAAAATAATATCTCCTGTCCTCAAAACATGCTCTTTTTCTTCAAGTGCATTATGATTTTTCTACTACTATGTGCTTTATTCTGTGTATTCTGCGCAAACTTGGGACTAAAAGAATAAAGTAGAAACTGAGCGAATGGAACAGTTTTTATTTGGATGAACTGCCTCAACCCGTATGCCTTATGTCAGGGAACAGCTATTTCTTTATTCCTTCTCTCCATGCCATGTAAAGTCTTTTTCCTTACTGGGTTAGCAAATACTGAATGACTTAATTCGATACAAGGATTAAATGTTAGTAAAAGTTTCAGATTCGATCCTGAGCAAAGAGATGAATGTTTGAGGATTCATGAGCCATTAGCAGACCAAGGCAGCCTGACAAAACTACAGAGAAAATAGAGCTAATAAGCATATCCTCTTGGTCTTCCATGCCCACAACAGTCCAATAAGTAAAGACTGATGATATGAAAGTGTTTAAAAAAAAAAAAAAAAGATTGAGGGGCACATGGGTGGTTAAGCGTCCGACTGTTGATCTCGGCTCAGGTCTTGATCTCATATTTGTGAGTTCAAGCCCAGCAATGGTCTCCATGCTAGGCTTGGAGCCTACTTAAAAAAAAAATAAAATAAAATAAAGTAAAATAAAATAAATATTTTTTAAAATGATTGGGAAGGGCCGGGGGGGGACAGTTAAAAGAAACTGCTAGTAAATTGTTTCAAAATGTCAAAAGACATTTCTTCTTCGTCCAGTACAGTTATTTATACCCAGTCAGTGGCAGAGGCAGAGCGAAGAAGCTGCTTGCCTAGAGCTCAGGTCTCTCGTACCATTGCCTCTGGATTTATTGAAGCCAGCCAGGCTCCTTACATTGTGTAGGCAAGCCTTACCCCAGTGAACACTTTAAATGCCTCATGACCGCAACTCTTCCACTTGGTAGCTCCTTCAGCTTTGCTTTCTTTCACTGAAGACTGTTGGAAGAAATGAATTTAGGGCAGAACATTTCTGTCCACTCCCCTTGTTATCAAAAGCTTTAAAGGAAACGTATTTCACGCAGGGGAAATTCTCCCATGTTGGGGTTCACCTTTCCCCTCAACCCTCTTTGTGACCCCAGAAGTGACTACTTAGTGTCGGAACTCATCAGGGACCTCACTATGATCTCTGGCCGGGGGGATGGGGGGGACACCATCCTTAGACCACAAGCCAGAACCCGTGCTCAGGTTTCATTAACAATATGAAAATAACATCTGTAATCATGTGGATCAAATGCTAATTTTCTTTAACTGCCTCACCAAAGTAGCCCCTCCAGATAGTCAAAGAAGAAGTAGGCTATCAAGACCTCTTCTCTCCATAACCACATACCCCAAAATAAGATCTGAATAAAGTGCTGGGACTGCCAGTTGCAGAAAATCTCAAGACTCCTACTTCCTGGGTAGAGGGAGAAGCAGTAAGAATCTAAAACAACTGTAGACTAGAGCTGTCACATGACAGATCCCCTGCTGTGTGGGATCAGGTTTACACTCTTGGCCAGGCATATCCAGCCTTTCATGACCTGCCTGACCTTTGGCCGCTTCTCCACCTTCTTCTGCTGCCAGTCCACTCTACTTCCCCTGCCTCCACCACTCCTAGTGTTCCTCTCCAGGCATAGAGCATTTGACATTGCTCCTTCCCCCCTTACAGTTCACCTGCCTGACTAACTTTTCCATTTCTCAAGAGCTTAGGCCATTATTATTTCTCCTGTGAAGACTTTTCTGGCTTCTCTTGTCCCAAGACAATTAGATTTCTTTTTTCCTTTGTTCTGTCACCACCATTTCTGTATTTACTCAATAATCTTCCCACTCAGTAATGTTTATTGCAAAGATGTCTGTCTTCTCTCCCAGAGAGAGAGCCCCTTGAAAGCAGTAAATATACCTGTTATTACTCGAGATGAACTAAACACATTTCCTGGCACAATAATAATGGCTGCACATAATAATTATTTACTGAATAAATGAGTTAATGTATGACCATGGTTCCAAAATTCTGCCTCTGACATTAGATGTTTAATAAGAAGACCCAGATAAGTCATTTTCCTTGTTAGGGCATTATAAATATGGTCTCCGTAAATATAACTCATGCTTTTGTGATACAGATATTTTTAGCCTCTTTGGATAATGAAATTCAAATGTTTATTTCACACTTTGTAAATGTCTAGTTTATCTTAAATTTTTTTTGGGGGGGGGATTCAAGGGTAACACCAATTTCTAAATTATGCTGAATAAGTCCAGTCCAATTTTATACTGTTTTGGTCCCCCATGATTTTCTGGTTACACTTTATTCTTTTGGCAAACTGGAAAGTTATTACTTTTAAATTGCGTATTTGTTGGGATAATGGTGACTGATACGTGTAAATTGGAATCCTGGCCAGAGCTGTGTCTAGGAGATCAAATGATGTCATCAGAAATCTCCCACTTTTCCAGGGCCCCTGGGTGGCTCGGTTGGTCAAGCATCTGACTCTTGATTTTGGCTCAGGTCTTCATCTCAGTGTCATAGGATGAAGCCCTGCACTGGATGTGGAGCCTGCTTGAGATTCTCTGTCTTCCTCTCCCCCTGCCCCTGCCTCCCCTCCCGCTTTCTTGCTCTTTCTCTAAAAAAAAAAAAAGAAAGAAAGAAAGAAATCTCGCACTTTTCCTATTTCTCTTAGCTCTGCTTATCTATGTGTTGTTTTCATTCCTTTAAGCAATATCCATATGATGGCAAAGATAACCACTGGCAGCTTTAGGCTCCCCCAGTGTTTCCACTAAGTGATCCCAGGGAAAGACCGTGTTTCTCTCCCTGTGGCATAAGCACAAGTCATGCAGATGGCTCATCGGCCTGAATTGTGTCCCATGGCCCTCTTTGGACCAGTCACTGTTGCGTTGGACACTAATGGATAGAATGAGGTCATAAACAGATCCTCATGCTAGGGATGGTATGGGATTAATTTTGGTTTACTGTACCAGAACTAGATGTTTTAAAAATGTAAAAGAGATGATTTCCCAAAAGAGATGCCAAGCAAACAAAACGAACTAACAAAAAATATTTTGGCCCACCACAAATATCTTTTGCTTGTTCTCTACAGCTGTTCTATGTCTTCCTCGAACTTAAAGCAATCAGAATGCCATAAAGTATACAGTATTAGAGCTGCCATCATATTGTAGAAGACAGTAACATTCTGTTTTGCTTTTAAACATTAGTACTAAACATTAGAAGATTTATGGGTTTCCTTTTTGTCTTTTTTCCACATAAAGCTTTGTCTTGAGCAAGTATTTCTAACTCTTCGTTCCCATTCCTGAATCATAATTGATTGCTTTGAGCCCAGCATTCTCTGAAGAGAGTTCAATTTTATTTTTCTCGAATATTTGCCTTGCACTAAGATCTTATTAAATCCACTTGCCACTTTGCTGCTCACTTCAAAGCTTTAGAGATTGCCCTGCAACTTATCCCACCCTGTATCTATCCAAGGATGGAACACTGAGAAAGTT
>NW_023226628.1:0-2071 GCF_002007445.2 Ailuropoda melanoleuca
CTTTGCAGAGACAGAACCCAGCCCAGGGGCGCCCAGAGGAGCCACAGCCAGGAAGGAACCCTCCCCGGGATGTCTCCCCGACTGCAGTCCCCCCACTGGGTGATCTGAGCCCAGTCCTTGCTTCTGGACCCATTCCAGCCTCTGGGCGCTCTTCCCTGTGGGGCCGGCCCTGACCCATCCCCGCATAGCAGCCCAGCTGTGATGCCATTTCTGGGCCCCGCCCTATGTCAGCTCTTTAGCANAGCCCAGCTTGATGCCATTTCTGGGCCCTGCCCTATGTCAGCTCTTTAGCATAAACTCTGGAGAGGTCTGTTGGAATTTTTTATGACTAACAAAAGGTTCTCCTACCCCTCAGGAAACTGCAAGGATTTTAGGAGTCCTGTGCCAGGAANTTCTCCTACCCCTCAGGAAACTGCAAGGATTTTAGGAGTCCTGTGCCGGGAACCAGAAAGAAATATATTTATTTATTTATTGTTAAATTTTCCACAAAGCACTTCTCCAGAAAGGCTAGGCAGACAGGACATTGGCTTGCCTCTTCAAACTACTTCCTGGTGGCTTCCCAGAGGGAGATCACCTGGACAGCTGAATGGCAGGATCATGTCTGGTTTAAATGCTATTGTTTCTTGAAATCCTTTCATCCTTAAAGTGGAAATACTTAATGGGTCCTAACTAAATGTCCTTTCTAGTGCTAAGGAATGAACACACAAAATCAAGGGCACATGTTCCAAACCAAGAGAGATCTGAAATGCCAATGGAAACCAAGTCTAGAATCCTCACTGGGCTTTGAGCTGAGACGGGAGAAGGATCCGAACTCAGGCGGATCCCCAGCTCTGCCTGCAGGTCCTGCCTGGCCCAGACACTAACCCAGAGCAGGGTTGAGTTTAAGNTGCCTGGCCCAGACACTAACCCAGAGCATGGTTGAGTTTAAGGTGTCCTGACAGGGCAGAATTCTCCACCTTCTAGATCAGGGCTCTCTGATAAATACCTAATGCAAGACACAGACGTGGTTTCATGTTTTCTAATAAGCACACTGGAAACAAGAGCAATGAAAATGGGGAAGTAAATGTAAATGATGTTTTGGGTTTGGTTTTGTTTTTTAAGGAGGCTCCTGCCCATTGTGGAGCCCAAGTCGGAGATTGAACCCACAACCATCAAGACCAGAGCCGAGATCAAGAGATGGTCTTTTAACCAACTGAGGCACCCAGGCACACTAAACAATGTANCTAAACGATGTATTTTTAATTCGTTATCCCCCAAATGTCCAGATTTCCACATGTGACACAAGAAATGTGGCCACATTTCAAGGGCTCAAGAGCCACTCAGAACTGGTGCTACCATATTGGGCAGGGCAGACAGAGATCGTTTACATCACGGAATCCTATTGGCCAGTGCTGTTCAGGCTATCTCAGGCTATACTGCACTTTGATTTATGAACATCCTGAAATAATCCACTTCTTCAGACTGAGTACTGAGTCACATCTGTGCCTGGGATTCTCAAACCCAGAGTTAGTGTGGGACAAAGTTCCGTACATGTTGCCAGGCATGGGTGGTGTGGCTCAGTAACGGTTTCATCAACCTCGTCTAAACTCTCCATCTTGCTCTCTCCTTAGCCACCCTCTGTAGAATGTGAGAAACCCATGAATGGAATGAATGATTATCAATCACTTCAATGAATGAAAGTAAATTAACGTAGGGCTCCTCTCTACTCACCTTGAATCCTGGCCTCCAGGCATTTACACGGTGATGAGGCTTCCATTGGAGTTCTCGCTCTCCCTGTATTCACATCGGGTCAATGTCTCTTCGGTCTGAGATTATTTTTACTCCATTAAGGGGTACATAATAGAATATTGTACCCAGAGGGTGTATCTTCCCAGTTCTCCAGACGCATTATATTGGCTTCCAGTGGACCCCAAGCAGGGAGTGCTTTGGCCCCCAGGGAACACTCGGCAATGTCTGGGTACATCGAAGGTTGCCAACTGTGGGGCGGGTGNCCAAGCAGAGAGTGCTTTGGCCCCCAGGGAACACTCGGCAATGTCTGGGTACATCGAAGGTTGCCAACTGTGGGGCGGGT
>NW_023226629.1:0-776 GCF_002007445.2 Ailuropoda melanoleuca
TGAAACTGTGCCATCTCTTCTGCCGGAGCCTCACTGAGTGCCAGGAGGGGGCGCTTGGGACCTGTGGGAACCCAGGGGTGGGCGAGGCAGAGTGGAGAGGAGGCTGGTGTCTGAGCCCAAGACCCTGACAGCCTTTCCAGGTGACCGCAGGCCTCCATGTTGATTGCTGGTTTTCCCAGAGCCCAATAAGGGAGTTTATCCTGTAGACAATAGGGAGTCACGGGAGGTGTTTGAGCAAGGGAGAGACCAGGGTTAAGGACTGACTTAGGGGGCATGTTTGAGGCTCTGGGTCACAGAGGAGAACCCATGGTGGCACTGCACTCTGATCACCCTGACCTCTGTTCCTATCTAATATACCCCAACTTTTCTTACCTCAGAATCCTTTGCTATGTTTCTATAGTTACTATGTTTACTTCAGCATAACAAATATAGATACTTTGTCCTGTGTGACTGATCATTGCAATCACTGTATCTGTTACATAGTCTGTTGTTTTGCTGGTTTTCATTGGTGGGGTGGTTGTTCTTGTGTGTCTGGTTATCTTTGCCTGAGTATTGGGTATGATATCTGAAATAATATTTGTAGAAGCTGAAGAAGGTAGCTTTCTCTAAGGAGGAAGTCTTGGAGCTTTGCTGATTGAGGATTATGTTAAATGAAGTTCAAGGCTTGTGGTGCCCAAGATCAGGAAGGCACTTTAAAGATTTTATTTTATTTATTTGACAGAGAGAGACAGCGAGAGAGGGAGCACAAGCAAGGGGAGTGTGAGAGGGAGAAGCAG
>NW_023226630.1:0-776 GCF_002007445.2 Ailuropoda melanoleuca
GAGGGAACACAAGCAGGGGGAGTGGGAGAGGAAGAAGCAGGCTCCTAGCGGAGGAGCCTAATGTGGGGCTCCATCCCAGAACGCCGGGATCACGCCCTGAGCCGAAGGCAGACGCTTAAGGACTGTGCCACCCAGGCGCCCCCACAAATAGCATTTCTTTGGTCCTTTCTCAAGTGTCATACCCCAGGCAGAGAACAAGTCCATACCCCTTGTTGTTTTGTGAATATCACTCATCTTGCTGATTCTACTATTCTGTCCTCTTATCTTCTTAGATCTTTTTACACCAGAGTAAAACTGGTGTAATTATACAGTTATACAAACTGTATGCATGCATACACACATGCATACACACACACACACACACAAGCATATTTTAAAAGTATTTTCTCATTCTTGTAAAAGTTTTCATTTCTGGGGCACCTGGGTGGCTCAGTCAGTTAAGCAGCTGCCTTTGGCTCAGGTCATGATCTCAAGGTCTTGGGATGGAGCCCTGCATCGGGCTCACTGCTCAGCAGGGAGACCAGCATTTCCCTCTGCCCCTCCCCTCCCGCATCCTGCTGGTGGCTTGCGGGTGGAGGAGGGGGGCGGGCTCAAATAAATAAATAAAATCTTTTTAAAAAAGTTTTTATTGGGGCGCCTGGGTAGCGCAGTTGTTAAGCGTCTGCCTTCGGCTCAGGGTGTGATCCCGGTGCCCTGGGATCGAGTCCCACATCGGGCTCCTCCGCTGGGAGCCTGCTCCTTCCTCTCCCACTCCCCCTGCTTGTGTTCCCTCTCTC
>NW_023226631.1:0-776 GCF_002007445.2 Ailuropoda melanoleuca
CTCATAATTGTCGGGGGAATGAGAACTTTGTGCAAGTATTGAACCCTTGCACCTGCTTAAACGTGCTCAAGCAGAGGACTTAGAGCATCTCGCTGAACAGGAAGGAAAATCCCGGGAGTTTAAAATGTCATTCTAATGAAAGCTCAGCATATCAACACAGATGAGTTTTCTTGACAGTAGAAGTATATTTGAATCCCTAATCTACTCACAAGCCCAAGTAAAGAATGTGTGTGTATTCAAAGTTGTCTTCATACCTCAGTGAAGCTTATGAGGATGTTAGTAGGTGGCTCACCCCTATGAAACCTACTGTGTTTAATAGCAATGAGTATCTCCAAAAGTCGGGGTGGTTTAGGAGATGGCTATCAATAACGATAATTGTTATAAAAAGAGGATCTGACCTGGAGATGAGCAATATACTTTAAGTTTAGCAAATGACTATAGTTTATAAAGCTAGTCCACCTCCATTAGAAGCACACTTTTTGAGGAAAAATTTTTATTTTCTTCCTGCAGTTACAACTAAGTTTAAAAATTAATCTCTCACTTCATATCACCAACTAGTTACACATAATGACCAGAAGGTAGGAATTCAAAAAGATGCATTCAATTTCCAATCTAGTCATTTTATGATCTTTAAAAATTTTGTTTTATATATGGTAAACCAGTATTTTAACAATGAAGAGCTCCAATTCAAAAATCCCTGGTCTTGCCTCTATAGTACTGGCCACATACTTTATCTTACTATTCCTTTATCATACAATTGAATAACAGATGAAATT
>NW_023226632.1:0-776 GCF_002007445.2 Ailuropoda melanoleuca
CTTACTCTTGATTGTTTACAAATATAGTGGAAGTTATTAACATTAAAATTTACTCTTCTATGATGCCATTAGTCCTTAAAAATTTGGATATGCAGGGGTGCCTGGGTGGCTCAGTCAGTTGAGTGTCTGACTCTTGGTTTCAGCTGAGGTCATGATCTCAGGGTCATGAGATGGAGCCCTGTGTTGCACTCCTCACTCAGCAGGGAATCTTCTTGAGATTCTCTCCTTCTCCCTCTTCCTTTGCCTTTCCCCATGTTCATGTACTCTCTCTCTCAAATAAATGAATCTTAAAAAAAAAAATTTGGACATACAGCTAAATTATACAAAATTATTAAGAGGTAGGTTTGAGGTGGTTTCCCAAGTTCCAAATGCTTCCATTTTAGAAAGGACTATGATTATTTCTATCAAAATTATTCAGATTTTCTCTACTTCTTGGTTGTTGTGCATGCCTTAGGTCATTTTTAAATCAGATATGATTTTCCTGAGATTTTACTACCTCATTACATAGATGAAGTCCTCGGTTTAGTGAAACAAGCATTTATTTAGATGAATTTTTAATCTAAATTATCTTATCACATTTAAATTATCAGAAAACAAATTATTTTAAAGAGTTTGAGGATGTTAAGAGAAGGGAGATGAGAGAAAGCAAATGTAATTAGCTAATGTCATGGTTTGTCCCTCCCTTGAGTATTTGATTCTCAGCCTCCATATTTACCCTATCATAACAGATCTCATGGTTTTCCTGTGAATTCACACTCCAGTTCACACTCAGTGAG
>NW_023226633.1:0-776 GCF_002007445.2 Ailuropoda melanoleuca
CCCTTACCTTTGAGGAAGGGAAGGTTTCCTGCTGCTTTTCTGGTGGCTGGTGAGTTTTTGTTTCTATACCTTCCTCACAGTCAGTGGATCTTTGTCTTTCTTCTGAGAGTTGGAAAGTCTCCTTGTCCATCCCCAGTGGTTTAAGGGATTTGCTTTGTATGAGAGAAGAGTCTGGGGAACTCAAGGGATCTCTCTCAGGTTTCCTGCTATGCCTTTAATATTTCTCTTGTGAACTCAGCAAAAGAAATCTCTTATGCTGGTTTGTCCCAAGAATTCTAAACTTTCAATTGAACCAAACTTAGTTTTAAGAATTCTTTACCATTTACCTTTCTTAAATGTCTGTTTTTATGGCAGTTTCCTTTTCCTCCTTTGCTCTGCCAATGGTATAGCACTTCATGCCTGGAAAAGGCCTGTCACTCTTTGCATATTTCATCTTGTTGCCTTGGGATCTCAGGTTCATTTGAACTCAGGAAAAATTATGATCTTGTAAATTATTGGACTTTCGCTTATTGTTATGTGTTTCAATATTCTTTTGCAGCTTTCTGTGTCCCAAATAAAGCCCAATGCTACGTGTCTGTAAATCATCAATGCAAATGGGAATTTGAAGAGCAAGATTCAAATATTTTTAAAAACTGCTTTGATTCCTTTCACCTTAGCATTAGAAGCAATTCTTAAAAATACTGAGTACTGCTTACAAATACATTGAATCTCTTGTGATGCTTTTATTTTTTTAAGATTTTATTTATTTATTTGACAGAGAGACAGCAAGAGAGGGA
>NW_023226634.1:0-776 GCF_002007445.2 Ailuropoda melanoleuca
CTGAAACCTATTTTAGTGATGTGGAAATGACAAGAATCCTGAATACCTCTCAGAGTTACTGAAGATCAGGTTAGTTAAAAAAAAGGGGGGGGGGCTTAAGTACTTTATTAATCCAAAAAAACACCATGTACTTCTTGATATATTAGTATGAGCAATATATCCATACGTATATGTGCATACATATACTTATGCAAATATACATCAACACAGTATATTAGTATTACTACTCAGAAAACAACCTGAGAGCTAATGTTTAAGTAGCCACATGTGATACTATTTTTTATTCAGCTTCATAGCTTGAGAACATCATCAGCTAAAAGGTGAGCTCACCTTTTAACTCAGCTGAAAGGTAAGTTTCAGAAGGTCAGAAGCTCACATTTACCTGACAGAGAGGGTCCTTATTAATGTTTGATGAACAAAGGAATACAAATGAAAGAGTTTGTTTATTACAGTTTCCTGCAATGTTCTGAAATCATAAACACCAGAGACAAACCAGTCAATTCTAAAGCAGCTTGCAGACTATAAAATGCCTTGCTCTGGTTATCTAAGAAACTAACATCAGGTACCACGTAACACT
This sequence comes from Ailuropoda melanoleuca, assembly GCF_002007445.2. NCBI lineage: Eukaryota > Metazoa > Chordata > Mammalia > Carnivora > Ursidae > Ailuropoda > Ailuropoda melanoleuca. The sequence goes on from NW_023226634.1 coordinate 578, forward strand.
AAAAAATTCCAATATTGCTGTTAGAAATAGAGACCTGAATATTGTTTCTGCTCTCACTCCCTTGAGAGAACAAGGACAGATTATGTGTTATATTCAAAGTAGGAAATACTATCAATAGGCCAGGATGTTCTTTGGGAGAAGAGCTGACAAAGCATAGTGTCAACATAGCTTTCATCTCCAGACTCAGATTAAAGGTCAG
>NW_023226635.1:0-776 GCF_002007445.2 Ailuropoda melanoleuca
CTGTAACACATAAATCAAAGGCCCCTCGGGCCGAAGTAGAAAAAATAATGAATGTTACTTTTGTGGTACAAACAAAACAAAAACGGGGTTGCAAATTGGGTGCAACACTACTCCTACATGTCAAGCAGCCATGAAAATAAGAAGGGAGGGGTAGGGTGGGTGTGGGGGGAGGGAATGGACAATGGGCGCTGTCTCCTAGCGTTATTCTTGAAAGTTGCAACCAGACTCGGTGTGGGAATGCACTGGGGTCTGTTCACGCCGGGGGCCCAGATGGTTTGCTGGGCTCACTGGCATGGCGCTTTCTCATCACCTCTTGAGCCAGACCGCACGAGATCACGCCATTGGTCACCCGGAATGTTCCTGAATTCTCTGGGGTCTCCGATACCGTTGTCATGACCGGATGTGTTGGTTTCCCGAAGAAGAAGCTAGCCCACCAGTGACCAGGGTCTGCTTTGGGTAGACCTGGGTGGTGGGGGATAACTTCGCCAGAGTACTCAACACTACCACAGGAGCTGTTACTGGAAGTAGAACCCAGACGTCTTCTGTAGTAGTCGTGGGTTGCAACGAGCGAGCCGCTAGATGGGATGGATGCCATTTTGCTTGGTGTTCTTGAATGTTAGTTTCTTAATGTCGGATGTTCTGTGATGTTTTCTTTTGGCACCCAGCAGCAGCGACCTCGGTTGGCACACGGCTCGGGAGAGCAAACGCTAGGCAACAGAGCCCATTTGTAAAGGAGATGCTGGGAGTATACTCCACTGCCACGAGACTCACTTAGC
>NW_023226636.1:0-776 GCF_002007445.2 Ailuropoda melanoleuca
TGTCTTATTGTGAAATTTACTTCACTCTGCTCACACTGTGTTGGTTGTAACTGGTCACATATGCCAGTACCCTGTGGGACTGGAAAATATAAAGAAGCAAGCTTATGTTTGGTGAGCATTAATATCTTTGCCCCAGGGTCCAAGAAGGAATTTTAAATGCAGCATTTCCCCAACTCATTTGAGTATGGGATTGTTTTTTAGTGTTGTACTTCATAGAATTAAGTGTTGATGAAACACAATTTTGGAAATACCAACTTAAATAAGCTTTTGCTTGATAACAAGGAAATTAAGCAATGTACTTAATTTAACCATAGTATTCTGATACAAACACAGTGAAGAATTATAAAAATATGCCAAAATTATCTCCAGGTACCTTAAAGGTGAAATACTGGGCACCATAAAACACAGTTTTGATTCAATATGGCAGTTGTTATAATATTCTGTGTTAGTATACAACTCATGCATACACACATGAGCTATTCCTACATCTTTGAAGGAGTAGTTTTGTTGTTTGGAACTTTAATAAAGGGATTCATTTCCTTCCAATATTTCTACAATGTTAGTATTAACAATGCCAGCCTTTGATATTACTTGTCAAAAGGGAAGTCAGCTTAGCCCCTTGTTGCATTATATTTCCATTCTTTAATAGCACTGAATAACATGTATATATTTAATGCTTCATAGAGCTCATATACCAAGCAGTTTATATTGCACTGTTTAAGAAATTCCATAAACTACTTTATAGTACATACTTCAAAGTCAAAGTTGGATTCTGA
>NW_023226637.1:0-1584 GCF_002007445.2 Ailuropoda melanoleuca
ATCATGAAACATTACATCAAAAACTAAGGATATACTGTATGGTGACTAACATAACATAATAAAAAATTATTTTTAAAAAACCTCTATAGGACAGCACCTAGATTCCTTGCAATGTTTCATTCCCTTTGCAAAAATTTAAAGTTCAACTACATTATAAATTATAGCCTTTTTTAAAGGTACATATATGATAAATAGCTTGACATTTATAGAAAATTTAAAACATTAAAAAAATGTCTTGCCAGGAAAATTTTGTGATTGATTTTTTGCAAATCTTTGGAAGTCTTTGAAATAGAAGGGGAAAAAAAAGCCCTCAGAAAAGGCAGTGTTCTATTGTTGGTGGTCAATTTAATTAATTTCACCAAAAGTAGAAAGTCTTATAATTGACTTTGGTGATTTATCCAATCTTCAGGTGATAAGTATCATTCATACTAGAAAAAATAACCCCTCTTGTCAATTAAGAAGACTCATGCAGGGGTTGAAAATGATGTAGCCATCTCATAATGACTGTTGCAAAACCGAAGACCGTAAAGTCTCGTCCTATGTACGGACATGCCCTTATGCTCAAATCATTGAGAATGTAATAGTGGCAGAAACTGACATTTCACATGCCTTGGTACTTAAATGGCTCCGTGCTTTGGAGGAAAAAAAAGACACAGCTTAAAAGAATGAAAATTTTGAAATACAGGTTTTCTAGCCATGAAATTCACATTTGCACACTTTTAAGACTAATGCAACAAGACTTTCCTTGAAAATATATTATTTAGTGGAGATGTTCCTTGTTTCTCAAATTTTCAGCTGAGCTCTTAAATTTCTTCCAGTTTGGGTGCTTTTAGAAGGTGACTATTTTAATTTTGATCTTCAAGTTGCAGAATATGGCCCCTCCTTCCATTTTCTCATCTTGCAAACTGCATTGATACATTTTGTTTGGTGGAGATTTCTTTTTCTTTCTTAATTAATTGTCAAGCATTGGTGATAATGTGACAAAATGGGCATGTTCCTATTTTATAATCTGGCATCACTTTTCTGGAGAGCAATTTGGTGACAGTAAATACATATGTACATACATACATACATGAAAAATATGCGTATCTTTTNACATGAAAAATATACATATCTTTTAACCTCATAATGACGTTTCTAGAAATCAACGCATGAGTCAAATGTTATGGAACTGGCTAAATACACTACATTATATCCATATGATAGAATATGAAGTAACAATGAATAATCGTGCTATATAAAAAATACCTAATGATAGAAAATGAAATGTCAAAGTACATTGTTAAATTTAAAAAAGCAAGTCATCAAACAATGTGAACAGAATGATCCCAATTGCATTTTTCAGCATGTTGTATATACATAATGGGAATTGTGAGTGTGCGTGTGTGTGTGTGTGTGTTTGGAAGGCTGTGTAACAAAATATCAACCTCTGTATCTCCCGGAAGGGGAGCTGTGTGTGATTTTTACTTTATACTTTGTGTTCTTCTGTATTTTGAAAGTTTCAAAGTGAACATATTTTACTCTTGAAATTTAAAAAAATATGTATTTAAGAATACGTTTAGGAGCACCTCGGTAGCTCAGTTG
>NW_023226638.1:0-776 GCF_002007445.2 Ailuropoda melanoleuca
AAAAAAAAAAACCATTTAAATAGCCCCTATCCAAATATGGGCACATTCTTAGGTACTGGGGGTTAGTATTTCAATATATGAATTTTGAATAATGAATTATGAATAATGATTGGCAATTTTAATTCCACCTCCTACCTAAATTCTCTTTTGTAATGTAATGTAACGTATTCAGAGGTTTTGGGGATCCAGACATGAATGTCTTTGGAGAGCCTAACATGACTCGTTCTAAATATGGTATCACTGGCATAGCAAATCTTTGGGAAATAGCAGTTCTGAGAGTAGAATATTTAAAACCTTTAACCATGGTCCCATAAGATCCCAGTAAAGCAAAACTGATTGCTCAGGGGAATTAAGTCAAGTCTTTAAAGATATTGAGCTCTATTTCTATGGCCTGGAAGCAGAGTACCCTAGGGTTTTTCACCAAGGCCAAGTCTGTATGTATGAATCTGGCTAAGGCCCCCCGAAGCCCAGCAATCCACTCAAAGCAGTGGCAAAGCAAGCTTAGGCCACCCTGACCCCTCAGTGCACTCAGAAGAGATAGATCAGGACAGGCAAATGCTTCAGCAGGTCAGCATCTGACCAGCAGAAAGGAGCGGAAGCCAGTAAGGTACACAGGGAGCTCCCCAGGCCTGACCATCTGTAGCAGGGAGCTTTCCTTCCAGTGCAGCCGCTTCTTTCAGAAGAATTCCTACAACTCTTCATCAAGAGTTCTATAATTCCTCAAGAAATTAGATGCTAAGGAAAACAATCTTACCAAAACTGGTTTAATGAGACCT
>NW_023226640.1:0-564 GCF_002007445.2 Ailuropoda melanoleuca
AGACAGTCTCTTCGATAAATGGTGCTGGGAAAATTGGACAGCTACATGCAAAAGAATGAAACTTGACCACTATCTCATACCATACGCAAAAATAAACTCCAAATGGATGAAAGACCTCGATGTGAGACAGGAATCCATCAAAATTCTAGAGGAGAACATAGGCAGCAATCTCTACNGAGGAGAACATAGGCAGCAACCTCTACGACATCGGCCAAAGCAACCTTTTTCATGACACATCTCCAAAGGCAAGAGAAACAAAAGATAAAATGAACTTGTGGGACTTCATCAAGATAAAAAGCTTCTGCACAGCCAAGGAAACAGTCAAAAAAACTAAGAGGCAGCCCACGGAATGGGAGAAGATATTTGCAAATGACACTATAGATAAAGGACTGGTATCCAAGAGCTACAAAGAACTTCTCAAACTCAATACATGAGAAACAAATAAATCAAAAAATGGGCAGAAGGTATGAACAGACAGTTTTCCAGTGAAGACATACAAATGGCTAACAGACACATGAAAAAATGTTCAAAATCATTAGCCATCAGGGAAATTCAAATCAAAAT
>NW_023226640.1:706-984 GCF_002007445.2 Ailuropoda melanoleuca
GAATGCAAGTTGGTACAGCCACTCTGGAGAACAGTGTGGAGGTCCCTCAAAAAGTTAAAAATTGAGCTACCCTATGACCCAGCCATCGCACTACTGGGGATTTACTCGAAAGATACAGACGTAGTGAAGAGAAGGGCCATATGCACCCCAATGTTCATAGCAGCATTGTCCACAATTACCAAATTGTGGAAGGAGTTGAGATGCCCTTCAACAGATGACTGGATTAAGAAGCTGTGGTCCATATATACAATGGAATATTACTCAGCTATCAGAAAGAA
>NW_023226640.1:1010-1218 GCF_002007445.2 Ailuropoda melanoleuca
GACGGCACTGGAGGAGATAATGCTAAGTGAAATAAGTCAAGCAGAGAAAGACAATTATCATATGATTTCTCTCATCTATGGAACATATGAACTAGGATGATCGGTAGGGGAAGAAAGGGATAAGGAAAGGGGGGTATTCAGAAGGGGGAATGAAACATGAGAGACTATGGACTATGAGAAACAAACTGAGGGCTTCAGAGGGGAGGGG
>NW_023226641.1:0-669 GCF_002007445.2 Ailuropoda melanoleuca
GCCATTTGTATGTCCTCATTGGAAAAGTGTCTGTTCATATCTTCTGCCCATTTTATGATTTATTTGTTTCTGCGTATTGAGTTTGAGAAGTTCTTTGTAGATCTTGGATACCAGTCTTTTATCTGTAGTGTCATTTGCAAGTATCTTCTCCCATTCCGAGGGCTGCCTCTTAGTTTTTTTGACTGTTTCCTTGGCTGTGCAGAAGTTTTTTATCCTGATGAAGTCCCATATGTTCATTTTATCTTTTGTTTCTCTTGCCTTTGGAGATGTGTCATGAAAAAGGTTGCTACAAGTTTTTATTTTCTTATTCCTTTCTGTGCTTTGTAATTTTGTACAGTAAGCAGATTTTTTTCTATCCAAAAACTTCTTAAAGTTAAGACTGTAAATGCCATTTTATGTGTTTTTTTACCATAATTTTTTAAAAATTTAAAAGAAAACAGCTGGGAAGGATCAGTCTTTTTAATGATATGAGACAGCTCTGTGCCCCATCATTATCTTAGTTTTATCTTAAAATATGTTTTGAAGGCAGAGAAATTTGATTGACTGTCAGTAGGGAGGTGTCATAAAACTTGTTTTGTTCAAAGGTTAATCCCCTCAAATGGAGAGAGGGAATTAGGTAAGGCTACAAGTAGTAAAAGTTGATAATTTTAGGGATTTTAAAGTTGTTTT
>NW_023226642.1:0-776 GCF_002007445.2 Ailuropoda melanoleuca
ATTTAAGTGAGGTTGAGAAGACAAGAATGAAGAGAAAAAGTATTTTAAATAAAACAAAAATGGTCCACATTAGAGGATCCAGATTCAAAATGCTGGTAGAAAATCTAACTGATGAAAAAATTAAAAAGGGGAATGAATATAAAGTTGAGGGATGGTACATTACATATTAAGATCTGTGTGATGATTTATGAATTCAAAGTATAGGGAAATGAGGAATAGAAGCAGAGGGAAGGTTAGATGAGAAGTGGGCTCTGATGAAATGAGATTCTGATCTATTGTGTATCTTAGGATGTAGAAAAAGCACAGATCAGACACAAAGAGAAAGACAAAATAACATGAAAGTTAAGGATACTGATTATGAAGTACATGATGATAGACAGAGAAGCACTCAAGATACAGAAACATATACTCAGATCATTGAGGTAATTAAGGCCTGACTCCAAAGCTCAAAAGGAATGCCTCCCTCCATAATTGCCTCTTGCACTTAGAATATCTAACTCTTATCAGCAAGATGGTTCCTGGGTTGGGTGGAGAGTGACCTACACCCTGGCCCACTTCATTCTCCACTCCCTTTTATCAACAGGCTAAGAGTCTTATCAAAAATGATGAGAGCAACTGCCTCAAGGGCACAAGAAGGAGGAAGCTATCCAGTACAGTGGGCAATTGCTTTCTACCTCACTGGCTCTGTTGAGCAGAAGCAATATAAATTAACAAACGTGCAAAAGGAACTCTTCTAAAATTCACATGATCTCACTTCACACCAGTATAGGAAAGAA
>NW_023226643.1:0-776 GCF_002007445.2 Ailuropoda melanoleuca
ACACACACACACACACACACACACACACACACACACTTAACCAAACTATGAAGCAGAAGGCTAAGTCCACAACAAAATAGTCATTCTGAGGAATACAAATATTCTCAAGTTACCAACCCAGGGTGTAGACACAGTCCTAACTATGAAGAGAATACCTAAGCTCTTGAGGGAATTAGAGGGGTTCTTTGGCTCTAAAGAACAAACAACACAAAAGAAAGAGTAGTTTATTAAACTGAGTTCCAACTTGAAAATATGCTCAAGATTATTAAGAGAAGCCTACAAGCCAAATCCCCATGCTGAATAACACTTTCAGAAAATGATTCTATTTCTTCCTGACATCTTTTCCATTACATTGGACCAGATCTCTTCATGCAGCTGTATTTTTGTTTGCCTGTTAATTTACTTTTCTGATTTAAGCTATGTGTATACCAGTCATCTCTCCTGACCCATAGGATCACAATTTCTCAATCCCTCCTCTAAGAGTTTAGCTTAAATTCATTTAAGTCTGCCCTCTACTAACTCTTAAAGTACTTGTTTGTTCTGACATATTTCTATAACATTTTGACCCCTGTCTAAATAGAGCTTCCTGAATTTTCTTCCACAAAAGGATCACCTGGACTACTTATTTTAAAATGTAGTTTCCTGATTGCTATTACCCGTCTACCCTCTGGAAGTTCTCAACCCAATTAGGCCTCAGGACGGGCCCAGAATTTTGCATTTATAATAAGTATTCAATATGGCTCTTGTATCAGAGTTGGATAAATATTTACCCTTCA
>NW_023226645.1:0-776 GCF_002007445.2 Ailuropoda melanoleuca
TTAAAAAAAAAAAAAAAAAAAAAAAGGTGGGGAAGGGTGCCTGGGTGGCTCAGTTGGTTAAGTGGCCAACTCTTGCTTCAGCTCAGGTCATGATCTCAGGGTCTTGGGATCAAGCCCCATGTCGCAGTCAGACTCTATGCTCACTGGGGAGTCTGCTTGAAATTCTCACCTTCTGCCCCACCCCTCCTCTAAAATAAATAAATAAATCTTTAAAAAGAAAACAAAAAATCTTGATTAAGATATCTGATTCCTACCCACCTGTTGGATTGCATCTGTCCTATTCCAGGGCATTTGCATGTACTGTTCTCTTGCCAAAAATACTTTTCCCTCTGATATTTTCCGTGGTTGAGAATTTCTTTGTATCTCAGATTACCTATCATCTCAAAGAGGGTTCCTTTACTTCTTGATTCGGAGCTGCCTGCTATCACCGCCAGTCATTTTCCTTTACCCTGTTCTTCATGGCACTTAGCATCACGTCTCATTATCTCACCCATCTGCTCACTTACTTGTTGTCCATCTCCCACAGTTAACTGAGAGCTCCATGGAACAGGATACTTTTCATTCACCTCCATGTCTGATGCAGGGTAGACTCTCCACATATATGTATTTAATTAAATCTGAAATACATAGTATGGGGGTGCCTGGGTGGCTCAGTCGTTAAGCGTCTGCCTTTGGCTCAAGGCATGATCCCGGGGTCCTAGGATCGAGCCCAGCATCGGGCTCCCTGCTCTGCTGGGAGCCTGCTTCTTCCTCTCCCACTCCCCCTGCTTGTGTTC
>NW_023226646.1:0-776 GCF_002007445.2 Ailuropoda melanoleuca
TTCTGCCTTCTGCTCAGGTCATGATCCCAGGGTCCTGGGATCAGGTCCCACATCAGGCTCCCTGCCCAGTGAAGGCTGCTTCTCCCTCTGGCCCCCCACCCCTTGTGCGAGTGCACACGCACTCTCTCTCTCTGTTACAAAAATAAATAAATATAATCTTAAAAAAAAGAAAGAAAGAATCCCAGGCAGACTCCATGCTGAGCTCAGGGCCTGGCGCCCAACACGGGGACTCAATCTCATGACCCTGAAATCATGACCTGAGCCAAAACCAAGAGTCGATGCTTAGCTGACTGAGCCACCCAGGCACCTGTGTTTTTTCTCTACTTTTAAGAGATTTTCCCCCAGCTTCTCATGGTAATTTAGAATTTTACCTTCCATAGTAGTTACCATTGCCATTATAGTTAATACAAGTAGTATACAAATACTAATAATACAAATCCAATATAACATTTGGAAACATGAATATATATATTGTTATATTGGTTATTCATAAGTAACTTGAAAAGGACAAGCTACTAATGTTGATGTTGTACTAAAGGACAAGCTATCTAAATGTTGATATCTATGGGTCACTGTTTCCAAAACAACAATTTGTATACCTAATTGCTACCATGATTTCTTGCCCCTTTGGTGAGAATGTCACATGCGATGGATTCAGACAAAGGCTTATTATTATAATCTAGGTAGATTTGATTTTCTAATTGTTTTTTCCTTGTAGGTCACTATAATGGCTATTGTAGGAAAAAATTAAGTTGTCCTGGCATTTTTTTTTTTTT
>NW_023226647.1:0-776 GCF_002007445.2 Ailuropoda melanoleuca
TTTTTTTTCATTCTCCACAGGACATTTATTTATTGTAGGTTTTTTTTTTTAATTTCGTCTCCAAATATCAACGAGTTTATTTCGTTTTGTTTCTTTTTCACAGCATAAATCAAACCCCTGCTTGTCTCCCAGATTGGATCTTAACCCCCTTTTTTATTTGGGCAGTTTAACTCAAGGAAACTTCCTTCCCACCCAATGTCTTGCTTCAACTTTGGGCAGGGATCCATTTTATTCCTCTTTTTAAAAAATTTCTCTTTTAAATTCCTCTTTGGGCAAGTTACACGTCCACAGTGACACCTGCTGGCCAAAATGGAGAGGGGCAGCCCCTTCTCTTCCTCCTCGCCCCCCTGAAGCCCCTCCTCACAAAAAAAACAACAAAACCCTATATATCTTTCTCTATTCCAATATTTTCTCAACCTTGGGCCACTTAAACCATGAGGTGGGAACTTCAACTCCCAGAATTCCCCAGCCGGCTCTGCAGGATGTGTTCATATTCAACTTGCAGGCTGGGGGGATTCTGGGAATTGAAGTTCTCACCTCGGCTTAAAAGCGACTTAAATCTATTACACTATCTGTATGAGGATCTCCAGAGCCCCTTTTCAGACTAAAAAAAGAGCGTTTTATTAAAAGGCAGCGTCACGGTTTCTTTTTCGGCATAAATTAAGCCGAAACCCCTCAAAACGGTTGCAGGTGTCAAAGTCTTCAACCTGTAAATTGCTGATTGACTCACAATCTGCAACTCGCCGCCTTCCCTTCCGCCCTCAGGCCCCCCCCCC
>NW_023226648.1:0-1761 GCF_002007445.2 Ailuropoda melanoleuca
TCCATTTTGAGTTGATTTTTGTTTACTGTGTAAGATAAGAATCTAAATTCTTTTAAAATATATATATATATCTCCATTGTCCCAGCATATTTGTTGAAAAATAAATCATCCTTAAAAAAAAAAAAAACCATTGTGGCAAAATATACATAGCAGAAAATTTATAATTTTGGCTAAAATTCTGAGTGTAAATTTTTTTAGCATAGGTTATTTTTTAGTGCAGTTCAGCGACATTAAGTGTGTTCTCATTGTGCAAACATCACCACCATGCATTTCCAGAACTATTTTCACCCTCCAAAAGTGAAACTCTGTACCTGTCAAAAAACAGCCCCCTGCATTTCACCTTCCCTAAAGCTCCTGGAAACCACCATTCTACTTTCTATGGGTTTAACGACTCTTGGAGCCTCATAGACGTAGAATCATATAATGCTCTTTGTCCTTTGGTGACTGGCTTATTTCACTCAGCAGCATGTCCTCCAGTGTCATCCGTGTTGTAGCAGGTGTCCGAATTCCCTTCTTTTTCGTGGCTGAATTACCTTCTCCTGGATGGATACACCATACTTTGTTTATCCATTCGTGTGTTGACGGACACTTAGGCTGCTCCCACCTTTGGGCCATTATGAGTAATGTGGCCATGAGCATAGGTGTACAAACATCTGTTGGAGTCCTTTGAGGATGTACCCAGAAGTGGAATTGTTGAATCCTATGGTAGCTCCGTTTTTAATTTTTCGAGGAACCATGATAACTGTTTTCTACAGCAGCTGCCCCATTTTTTATTCCCATCCGTAGTGAACGAGAGTTCCAATTTCTCTGGATCCTCACCGACACTAGCTATGGTGTTTTTTAAAATAATAACCATACTGATTGATGTGATTTTTTTTTTTTTGAGCGACAGAGTGTGAGTGGGGGAGAGGCGGGGGGGGGGGGGTTTTTANGAGCACAAGCAGGGGGAGGGGCAGAGGGAGAGGGAAAGAATCTCAAGCAGACTCCCTACTCAGCATGGAGCCCGACCTGGGGCTCGATCTCACAACCCTGAGATCAAGACCTGAGCTGAAATCAAGAGTTGGACGCTCAACTGACTGAGCCACCCAGGTGCCCCTTGATTGACGGGGTTTACAAAACAAACAAACAAAAACATTCTTTTTGATTCCCTCCTTCTTAAAACATTTTTTTGTGTGACTTTCAGACCCCCGCATGGTACTTCCTATCATGTTGGCCATTCATTCAGTCTCTTCTACAAGACTCTCCTCTCTGTCCTGCTCTAACACATCAGCCCTCCTCCATTCTCTAGCCTTATCCTCTAAAGATCTTTTTAAAAATTAAAACCCATAATATTAATTCTGAGATACACCCTGAATGTACCCACCTTAAAAAATCTCCAGTCCTGGGGCGCCTGGGTGGCGCAGTCGTTAGGCGTCTGCCTTCGGCTCGGAGCGTGATCCTGGCATTCTGGGATCGAGCTCTGCATCGGGCTCCTCTGCTATGAGCCTGCTTCTTCCTCTCCCACTCCCCCTGCTTGTGTTCCCTCTCTCGCTGGCTGTCTCTCTGTCACATAAATAAATAAAATCTTTAAAAAAAAAATCTCCAGCCCTGATCTTCCCCCCAAGTTCCAGATCTACATATAATGACTGCCCCATCAGCATTTCCATTTTCGTACCTAATAGACTACAGAGACTTAAACTACCCAAAGCATGTTCCTAATTTCCACCCCAGTTGTGCAGATCTGGTTGCACCTTTCTCTCCATAAACGGTGACACCATTCAC
>NW_023226650.1:0-777 GCF_002007445.2 Ailuropoda melanoleuca
GAAAAAAAAAAAAAAAAAGACAATCAAAATTCAATCTTCTGGTTTTCACTCTGTTATCTAATCATATCTCTGTCCTGATTTCATTGTACTTGGTTATGGGGGAGTTGCTAAGGCACATACATAATGTTTAAAATGTAGTGTCTTAAAAATGTCCATAGAAATGATCCCTATTTATGATTTTATTTCTCCATCCCTTAGGCTATGACATTACTTTTATACCTCTGGCATTTATTATATTCTAGATAATATTATATAGAAACTTGGTACACATGAGGCTCTCTTATTAGAGTATAATATAGTTTGTATTATAGCAAAGTCCACTGCTGTAACTAATTACTGTTTATTAAATTTGGTAGTTCTTTAATGCAAACTGACGTAGATTTTATAGGATATTTTTAAGGTTTTGTAAATAATCTTGCATCATATGAAACAGTATGAGGTTTTGTAATCAAGTAATGTAGAGTTCTCTAGTCTGTACCTTAGAATATTTTTAAAGTCAGGGTTACATTTATTTGGAAACCTTTAATACTCTCCCAAGATATTGTTCTCCTGTATCAACTGTAAGAGAATTTCATTGTTTTCTTGCTGCCTACTGAGCTGTAGACATTCTAAAAGCGTCTTTTTTATTATATCTACTAAAGAAATAGAAATAATATTTGACCCCCTTTGTATTGCTGAAGCAAATGCTACATTGGCAATTTGCTATTTCCAACTTGTTATATGGCTTTTGCTATGACAGATATTTATAGGTTCAGTCTTCTATTGTTGCAAATAGTA
>NW_023226651.1:0-777 GCF_002007445.2 Ailuropoda melanoleuca
TAGCCAAAGCTGTCACAGCTCTGGTTGTTACCCCTCATAATCCATCTTGCTGAATCAAAAAGCAAACTGTGAACAAACAGCTTAGGAAGTTTGTTTGAAGATACACTCCTGTCTTTCTAGGAGGGATTAAGTCATGGCTACAGTTTGTTTGGAAAATGATTATCCACATGAAAATTATTAAATTCATGTGGCATCTCTTTGAGCCAAAATGTTTTATAACTTTTCATCTCTGGATCACAGTGATAATAATGCTGTAGCTTTATACTGAAACACAGACCCTTTCCACAGTCTTTCAGAACATTGTTAAATTTTTTGTATTTGCCACAAGAATACACAAGATGTTGACTTTCAAACATTTAAATAATAAGGATTCAGGCTCTGCCTTTAAAGAGGAATCACAACCATACCAGATGTGGAGAGAAGGGGATTATTTTAGCATTTATTCCAAACACTGGGCTCCATAAAAGCCACATTGTGCCCTCCTGCAACAGGGGAAACAGATTAGGTAGTTAAGGGCTTGGGCAAGAAGGAAAGAATAAAGCCGACCCTGTGATATATTTCAAAAGTAAAGTGTTTTCCCTTGGAATGGGAATTTTCATCATGGTAAATGGATCTAAATCTTAGAATACAGTATAATCTCTTTAACTATCTAAGCAATAAGCATCCTGTGTACCACCAAATACTTCATTTTTGATATTCAAGGTATTTTTGGTATTCAAGTAATCCCTGAATTGAGATGGGGGCAGGGAGATTATTCAATACTAAATGGTTGCTATG
>NW_023226652.1:0-777 GCF_002007445.2 Ailuropoda melanoleuca
AAACAAACAAACAAACAAACAAAAAACCGTATTCATTTGCCATGGCTGAGATACCTTATATTCCGTGTTTATTCCAGGTATGGAAAGACTGCAGTCATTTGGAAAATGAAAATATAGTCTCAGTTTCCAAAGGGGTTCGTCATTTGGATGAACTTGAGTCATGCTTTATGGAGATCAGTGTTCAGGATGTATCTGAATTATCATGCATCTGTATATCATTTGGGCTTGGGTTTGAGAGGAATTGAGAGAGAAGAAAGCCAGTTCAGCTTGACCAAGAAGACAGACCATCTTGAAATTTTTGGTTCTCTGGGCAAAGTTCAAGTCTGCCTGATTTTCTGAATGTTACAGTCAAATTAACAAATGCTAGACATTGTGCATCTATTTCTACTGGGCACTTCGCCAGGACCACCTATCCGTCATCTGATGCAGTCCTTCAAATAATCCTATGAAGAAGTTATTATTGTCCCCAGAAGAGGAACCTGAGGCTCAGAAGAGTTAAGTAACTTGCCTTGGGTGACGTACGCTGTGGATGTGTCTTGAACCTACGGCTGTCAAACTCCACAAACTTTATTCTTATTTACTACACTCTACCTGCTGTTTCCGAGAAATAACTCTGTTCTCTGAGATTGCTGGGGTCCAAACCATCATTAATGATGCAAACCTCAAGAGAGAAACAAGAAGGGCTCCTGCTAAACACACTAGTAGTGGTCTGTAAGACTCTGGTGTTCCCATTGGCTTGATCAAAATGCATCGTTTGTTACTGGCTCTTTTATTTGT
>NW_023226653.1:0-578 GCF_002007445.2 Ailuropoda melanoleuca
TGGTGGCAATGGAACGAAAATGCCTAAATCATTTCTATCAGAAACAACACTGTGCAGTGGCCGTCTTAGCACTATCATCTCCTTCGTGAATAGGGAAACATGAGGGAAAGTGTTCACGGAAGCCTGACGAGAGTGCCACATAGTGGTCTCTGAGACACCACACACTCCAGGGAAATATCAACGAACATCATCTCNCATCTCACTTAAATAAGGGAGTCTAAATGAAAACGTTCAAGAATTTCGAGGACTCAGCGCCCTTCTTATTGGTATTAAAGAAGAGCGTCCAGGATAACACCTCCAGCTAACATCCGCATTTCCTTGGGACCCAGATTCCCCATTGGGTAAATGTGCCTTGGAAGCATCCAGCACTTAGAACCAAGAAACAAAGTGCGAAGATAAAGCCCTTGAAGTCACATTGGCCTTATAGAACGTGGAACAAAAATCAAGGTGCTTTGTTACCATGAGTGAACATCGATCAGCACAGCACTGAGAAACAAAATTTGGCCCAACCAGCCTCCAATGCAATGTATGCTTCATGGGTAAATCCTATCAGTACTGCTGTTGGAAATGGAACGAAA
>NW_023226654.1:0-777 GCF_002007445.2 Ailuropoda melanoleuca
GAAGATGAGGCCGATAGTTGGGGCGTGGTGTCTACCTCCTCATGGTTATTACAGGACACCTAGTGCCCAGCGCGCGGGGTATTATGGGGGTGACGTCACATCGTATGTGCAACACGGTGCACCATAACTTCCTGGGGAACAGAAAATCAGTGCTCAGTCAACATTGCAGTAACGAGCGTATGCACATTGCTTTCCAAATAGAGACTTGCTCTGACATGAGCGCTCACTAGCCTTCTTTCTGTAAAGTTTAAAGTGCTGTGAAAGCATGTGGTCCTTCAGGATGGCGATGGTGGTCTTTGCTGGGAACTGACCGTAAACTCGCAACAGTGAGAAGTAAATAGTAAACTCTTTCCTGGGAACTCCGCAGGAGTTGTTTGTGTTGACATAAGATGGCGGGTGTGGGGGGCTCAGGTGTGCTGTGCCTGCGTTCTCTAGTGTGGACACTAACCGTGGGTCTCCGGGAGCAGCGTCCCCACTAAGAAGGAACTCGTGACAGATGCCAATTCTCAGACCCCGTTACAAACTTGCAGAATCACCGTTTCTTCTATGGAACCTGGACACCAAATGACTTCTAAGCACATTCAAACTTGAAAGCACATCATTGCTTATCAGCCTGGGTTTCCAATCAAGAGCCCAGGGTGAGTTTTCAGAACCACCATCACCTGCGCCCTCTGCCAGAGTCTGTCTATTGGTCAGGGCGAGAGCGTCAGTGCTGCTTTAACTCTGTGCTCCAGGTGCTTCTCAGGGAGACCAGGGTGAAGCACAAGGAGTCACGGA
>NW_023226655.1:0-777 GCF_002007445.2 Ailuropoda melanoleuca
AAAAAAAAATAATAACTTCTAAGAATTTTGTAAAAATAACATGTCAAAGTGCTTAGTACACAGTGTGTCTAGTAAACCGCATCCAGTAAATATTAGTCAAATCTGAATCTGACTCTATTCTGGAGATGAATAAAAATAAAATATTTATAAATAACCCACAATGAGTTAGGCACTAGGGTTCTAGCTCCCTTCCTCTTGAAGTCTTTGATAGAAAATGCATCACAAAGTGAGTTGAAGAAATGTGTTTTACTAAATGTAGGACGCTAGGGAGTTTCATTGAACTTCATGGAGCATGACTTCTTTCTGGAAAGACAAGTCTAGACTGCTGCTTTTCACTGTGCAGAGACCATCCTTAATCTCATACTTAAAACTTGGATATTCCCCCCATGTGTTTAAGAAAACACAACCCTGTATACACTAACTAATGTGAAGCAAGAGCAGGTTTCCCACATGCTTGAAGCAGTTCTGTCCGAGACCCCAAACCTGCAGGTCAGGAAGGTGGGAGTTTTGAGTGGATGGGCAGACAGGTCAGCCTTGAGGATCTGAACAATACTTAACATTCTTAAGGTAACAAAGCTATCAATTTGCAGATCCAGGTTTATCTAGTTCCTACATACTTTATGGTCAAGGGTCTGTTAGCATGACGTTTTCAAGGATGAGTCAACATCATTAAAGATCCTAACTGCGGTGGACTTGACCAAGAAGGGGGGGGGAGAAGGCAAGTTAGTAACCGCGCGTGCGATGCAAACACGGAAGGGACTTCTGCCTCTAGTTCAC
>NW_023226656.1:0-777 GCF_002007445.2 Ailuropoda melanoleuca
AATATCTTTTTGTTACAGACAGGTAGCTAAAAAGCTCCCAGTGGCCAGAGTTGGAATCCTTTGAGCAACAAAATAATAGCAAGGTACTTTAGTTAGATTTGTGATGACAACACAAAGTATTAAAAAAATCCATAAGTCCATAGTAATATAAATAATTTAATGAATAAATGGAGGATAAGAGATAAATCTACTCAACCTAAGAATTCTAAATAATTTATGTAGATTTTCCTCCCTCAAGGAGGTGGAGCTTACCTTCCCCACACACCTCTTGAATGTGGGTTGCCCCAAATAGTGACTTGCTTTCAAAAAAGCAGAGTATGGAGAGGAGGGAATACCTTTATAGTGGAAAAACATGCCGACAGTACTTTAATGAAGGTCGATACCATCAATAATAAGTCATGTCGCATGCGCTCTTGTTATGATGCGAAGTAAATGATACTGCAATCTGGAGCTCTTTTACTCAATTCATTTTCCTTTTATCTCTAGTTTTACTGGTACTAAACATACATTGACAACATGAAGGCTTTCCTATCTATTCCTAATGACTCTCCCTTTTATTATTCACAGGTATTACCATGAGTAAATATTTTGAGCTTCTAACTCTGTCTTAAGTAAATTTCCTGGAGGAACCAAATGACATTTACTTCTAATGTAATAATTGATATGTTTGTGTTTAAGTCTACCAAGTGGTATTTGTTTTCTATCTGCCTGTCTGCTCTTTCTTACTCTGTTCATCTTTTCCTGCCATCTCTAGAGAGAATTGAAATTTTTAGTATT
>NW_023226657.1:0-777 GCF_002007445.2 Ailuropoda melanoleuca
GAAGGCCCTTTCACCACTTATAATATTAAACAATTTTCTAACTACATATATAACAAGGCATTGTTCAGGTCTCTAAAGAATACCTTCGTCAGTGGACATGGCTTCTGCCATCACGGGGCCACACAGAAGGGGAACAGGTTTCTCTGCTGCAGGACTTCTCAGAACCCTTCTAGGTTTAATATGTATCATGACTCTCATTCAGAGGTGTGAGTCGCAGGACTCTGGTCTTAAGGGCATTCCCTCTGCAGTTAGAGTACCTAGGTGGAAACCAGTTCTACCACTTACAAAGCTGGGTAACCTTGGACAAGATTCTTATACTCTCTGATCTTCAGTGTTCTCCTCTGTAGAAAGTGGTGATCAGAACTATTTCATGGCATGTTACAAGGAATAGAAATGATTATTTATGACAGGAAGTGCTCAGTGAATAATAGCTATTTCTACGAGAGTATTTATAGGATTAGTGGTGGGGACACATTTCTCTAAAGACCCTCACTTGTCACAGTGAATTCTATTCAAGAGGCAGCAAGAAAACTGTGAAAACATTGGACATGAAGATCATTATTGGCCCTTTTTTGGGGGATGAAATTCTGGAGGTCTCAAACCAAGAAACAGCTCCTATTTTTACTTTAAAAAATTAGACTTGTGAACTTTAACATAGAAAATGTCTCTCAGGGAGCACCTGGGTGGCTCACTTGGTTAAACATCTGACTCTTGATTTAGGCTCAGGTCATGATCTCAAGGTCATAGGATCAAGCCCTGTGCTGGGCTCACGTGCTG
>NW_023226658.1:0-777 GCF_002007445.2 Ailuropoda melanoleuca
CATGTATAAATTCTTTAGAGTACTATGTAACTTTATGAAAAAGGGGGAGGTTCTCCATGAACCAACGAGTTATTATCTGGATATAATTCTGATTGCCAACAGCAAACTGCAAAGGAGTATTTATATGTGTTATCTTTGGTGTACAAAAAAAATGAAATGAGCAAAAAAAAAATACACACACACACACACACACACACACACACACACACACACATATATTTACTCATTCATGCAAAAGAATCGCAGGAAGAACAAATCAGAAATTCATGAGATTGGCTCCCAAAGGGGGTGTGTGTGTATTGGTGAAAGGATGGGCAAAAAGGATGGGCAATGGGACATGGTGGAATAGAGTTCAAAGACTGAGATCAAAGGAAATTGAGTGGTAACACTTCTTTGAGTAGAGCATTTTTAAAAATAACTGGTTTTTATAACCATGTTTTATTTCACATACTTCAAAAAAGTAAATAATAAATTAGCAAAGATGTGGGGGGAAATGAAATATGAACAGAAACACATGAATCTAACTATTTCAAATGAATAACAAGTTGGGGATGGGAGAATAATCCTTGAACACAGTACTTTGACTGTATGTCCTCAGGCTAAAGACAAAATGTTTGTTTGCTTATTTTAAATGGCTCTAGTTTTCCACAATAGTATGCATTAGCTATTCCTAAATGATTTATATTTCAGAATTGAACTTCTAAGTGAAATCTTTTGTGAATAGTGAGAGTTAGTCTCTGTCAGAGAAGAAATTTAAAATTGTGGAAAACCAGATGC
>NW_023226659.1:0-1886 GCF_002007445.2 Ailuropoda melanoleuca
TTGATTTCGGCTCAGGTCATGATCTCAGGGTCGTGAGATGGAGCCCCACATCAGGCTCCATGCTGAACGTGATGTGGAGCCTGCTTGAAAGTCTCTCTCCCCGCCCCTCTGCCCTGCCCTATTCACACAATGTCTCTCAAAACAAAACAAAACAAACCTAGCCCTGAGCTTAGGGGGCACAGGATATGCAAAAGCAATAGTGTCCATAAATACCCATTGCCAGCTGAAGGAACCCCCATGTGGATATGCCTTGATACAAAACCATTATGGACAGGTATGCAGCTCCAGGAGCACCGTTCACCATGCTACTGAACAGAAAGGGCTTTTAAGCAACAGTCCTGCTGCATCTAAGTCAGATCCCACATCCTTACATGGTACCTCAGAATGATTAGCTAGACCAGAGGTCATGCCCTGCTTTCCAACCTCAAGCTTCTCTAACTGAACTCCATCACAATAAACATAAATAACAGATACAGGCTTTTGGGAGAGGGGGGGTTGTGTCTGTGTGAGTACACTCCCTCACCTTACTTCCAAATATCCAAGGGCTCTCAAGTCTTTCACATGAGTGAAAAGCAGAAATTTGGGTACTATAGGACTAGCTTCAAAAGCTGTTGCGGTATTTAAATTGTCTGCCACCATAAAAAAAAATCTGGATCTTGAGTCGGAAAAACTTCTAAGATCTGGCAACCCCCCCCCAAAAAGCTACCATCCCTGGGGCTAACAATATTGTCCTTTAGACCAGGACTTCCACCACCAGCCTCACTCACCTCTATTAAATGATGGCTTCTAAAACCATGTGAGTGGGCCAAGCCTGAAAAGTCAGTGAGTTCCTGACCTTCCCCATCGTCTTCCCCAGGGAAGGGCTACAAGACACTCATCAGTTGATAGAACCTTCAAGGCTGACTCTGATGAGCGCTGAAATTTTCAGACCCTTGTAAATGAATGACAATCTCCTTGATCCTAAGTGGCATCAGCTTTACTCTAATGACACGAGCAAACAATAACTTCCCTGGGTTATAGAAAGACTGCTAAAGAAAACTGTAAATTCCATTCTCTCTACATTTTGAAAGTTCCAAGTTCACAAAGAACCATTGAGTGAAAATCCCTTAACTTTTAAGTGGCATGTTGTTTTAAGTTTTACTTTACACTAAAGTCAGACTAGGTCTCTTACTTCCCAACTCCTTCCTCTACCCCAGTTCCACTTCCAACTTGATGCTGAGAAAATGTGCTCTCACCTGCAGTTCAGCCCCTCTGCTTTCAGAGGTCGAGGTTTGCCCCATATTCACCTGTCCTTGGAGCTTTATCTCTAGTTCCACTGGGCCTCTGATGGGAATAGAGGAGGAAAATACAAGAGCTTTTCATGAAACAAAGGGGGAGCCACCCCTTTTTCAACTCTGTCAGTAAGGCTACCATGATGAATAGAAACAAGTGGGCCCTGATGAAGCTAGGGGTAAACTTCTCAGCCCATTAGCCTCTAGAAGTAGTGAGGAAGTCTTTTAGCATGTCCGTCAGGCTGACANATCAGGCTGACATCAAGCACTGAAGACTGTTGCTTCTAAGGCAAGGGAGAAAACAGGAATGGGAAAATGTCAGCTGGGCAGCAAGAACCGAAAAGAAGTTGAAAGGCACTTTAGGAGTTCAAGGGCTCGGTTTCTTAAATATCATGGATGGCGAGAGCTGGACAGGACCTGAAATCTCATCTAACCCCAATTCCAAGATAAGAACACAGAGCCCAAAGCCATTAACTGGTTTGGCCAGGATGTCTGTCTTGTTAACCCCGCTCCCCAGCACTCTGCCCAGTGCCTGGCATATCACGATGGCTGGCTGATTAGCTGGTTAGTTGGCTGAATGAGAATATGGTAGAACCGGAACTGAAACTCAAGGGC
>NW_023226660.1:0-777 GCF_002007445.2 Ailuropoda melanoleuca
TTAGCAATTAATATTTTAAAATTCACTGTTATTTACTGCTTACACTCCTTACTTCTGCCACATAAATATATGATCCTTAATTTGGGTCATCTATGCTATAATTATAATAATAAATATTATAAACATATCACTGTAATTGGTATGATTTAAGAGAAACCTAACACCCCAGAAATTAGAAGGAATCAATACAAGAGCATAAAGTAGATTTTACCAAAGAATTCTAACAGGCAAATAAACTCAACCACTAAAATCATTTTAATATCAAAGAATTACCTCAGAAACATGAATTTTCTCACCAAGTTGCATTATTGTTCTAAAAGGATGTAGGTAAACGTATCATAAGATTTCAGAATATAGGAGTGTCTGGGTGTCTCAGTCAGTTGAGTGACAATTGATTTCAGCTCAGGTCATGATTTCAGGGTCATGGGATCTCCATCTCGGGCTCCATGATCAGTGGGGTCGGCTTTAGATTTTCCCTCTGCCCCTCACACCCATGTGATCTCTGTCTATGTATCTGTCTCTCTCTTTTTCTCTTTCTCTCTCTAAAATAAATTAATAAATAAATCTTAAAAGAAGGGATTTCAGAATATAACCCCAAAATTGGAAGGGAGATTATTAGATAAAATAGTGTCCTTTACAACATGAAGCTCCTCTAATTGTTTGAATCGGATACTATCTACCAAGTCAGGAAGAACAACTAAATCTATGAAGGTTCATGGTCAGCGATGATGACACGGAAGTGCCTAATAAGGAAACTGGAGGAGGGAAAGCCTCCAG
>NW_023226661.1:0-777 GCF_002007445.2 Ailuropoda melanoleuca
AAGGTGATAGCACTACCCAGTATAAAACATTAGAAAATATGTTCAACTGCATTCATCTTTTTTTCAACTTCATTCATAATACCAGAAATGCAGATTGAAATTTACTGAAATACTGTCTCTCACATTTTCAATTCAAGAAAACTAAGAAAACTTGTCACAAGTGAACCTGTTATAAGCAATGCTAAATACTGAAAGATTATACCAGGTAGACTCTCAGATCCTTGGAAATGAATGATCATCAGAAATGGTAATTTTCCTCTTAATTTGTATAATATGTATGACTGTTTAAAGAAAAAAGTATATGATTGTCTATTATGATTTTCAGTATATGTATGAGTCATGCATATGAAAACTGTATCCTAAGGATAGATTGCAATTTTGTACATTTTATATGAGTTGGTATAATATAAAATATAAGCATGCTAGATTTGTATATTGTAATCCCTAAAGTATTCTCTCTCTCCCCCGTATATATAACCAAATAATCAAGAAGCCAATAGATAAATTAAAATAGGATACTGAATAAATTTACATAATCTAAGATAAAACTGGAAATGTGGAAAGAAGAAAAAAATCCCAAAGACAAAAAACAAATAACTACATGGTAAAGGTAAGTCCAATTAATTTATCAGGTAAAATATTAATGGTCTGAATATTAAGGCAGAGATTATCAGAACAAATTAATAAAAAAGGAGAACCAAATATGTGCTGCCTAAAGGACACACACTTAACAGAGACACAGATGGGTTCAAAGTAAATGGTTAGGAAAAAAATATG
>NW_023226662.1:0-777 GCF_002007445.2 Ailuropoda melanoleuca
TCTCAGTATTCCTTCTGCTGTCTTCCTCCCAGCATTCCTTATTGCATCTATTCAAGTTGGTTCTGTCCACAAGTTTTTGTTGTGTTCCCATTTCTATACAAGAGCCCCGATGATGTGGTGAGGTGTGGGGCAGGGAAAGCATGCTACAGTCCTTTGAGGAGGGCTCAGTCTTTTCCTGAGCCTCTGTCCCCAGGCTGTGCCCTTCCCAAGGGCTTCTCAATCCTCCCCCTTAGGTGAGGCACGATGGCTAGAATGGGCTGGAGCTCAGTATTTCCCTCCCCCTCGGTCACCTAGGCCCCAGTAAAACCCCAGGTGATTAGATTCTGGACAACAGTTTCACATGAGGGCAGGCCTTATTAAGAAGAGTGGTCTGGCATATTTCAAAATGGCTGCTTTCCCCTCCTCCTACGGGAAATTGGAAGCCCGAGGGGGATTTTTCTCCCATCTTCTCTTTGAGAACCTAGTAGTGCTCCTGGGGGTAAAACTAACAAAAGTGTGGGGGACTCCCCTAAAAACTATCTTTCCCTGGAGTTTTTCTCTCTCCAACTTGTTCATACTGAGCCTCCAAACAATGCACCCAGTAGAGGTCAGATTTTCCTACCTCGCGCTTCCCACGGAGGTTTCTGCTCTGGTAACCTGTGATTCCCTCTATCTGCTTGTGTGCTTCTCTCCAACGTCAGGGATAGCAGTTTGCCCTCTGCTCTCAATTCTATGATGGATGGAAGAGGAGTTGTTGGTTTTTAATTTGTTCAGCTTTTTCATTGTGAGTACTAGAGT
>NW_023226663.1:0-777 GCF_002007445.2 Ailuropoda melanoleuca
ACAGATATTCCATGCTTATGGATTGGAAGAATTAACATTATCAAAATAGCCATACTACCCAAAACAATCTACAGATTCAATGCAATCCCTATAAAAATACAAAAAGCATGTCTCACAAAAGTAGAGTAATATGAAAATTTGTGTGGATCCACAGAAGACCCCAAATTGTCAAAGCAATCTTGAGAAATAATAAAGCCATAGGTATCACAATTTCAGATTTTAAAATATACTAGAAAGTGGCTAATCAAAACAACATGGTGCAGGCACAAAAATAGATACATAGACCAATGGAACAAAGTAGAGAGGCCAGAAATAAACACATTTAAATGGTCAATTCATCTATGACAAAAGAGGGAAGAATATACAATAAGGCAAAAGAAAAGACAGTCTCCTCAATAAATGGTTCTGGGAAAACTGGACAGCTACATGCAAAGGAATGAAACTGGAATACTTACTTACACCATACATGAAAATAAACTCAAAATGGATTGAAGACTTAAATGTGAAACCTGAAACCATAAAACTCCTAGAAGAGAATATAGACAGTAATTTCTCTGACATGGGCCAGGTCACACTTAGTCTCCTAGTCAAGGGGAAAAAAGCAAAAAGAAGCTATTGGGACTATACCAAAATAAAAATCTTTTGCGCAGTGAAGTAAACATCGGCAAAATATAAAGACAACCTATTGGATGGGAGAGGATATTTGCAAATGATATATCCGATCAGGTGTTAATATGCAAATAAACAAAGATCATATATAACTCAACATCAAAAAAA
>NW_023226664.1:0-777 GCF_002007445.2 Ailuropoda melanoleuca
CACATTCTCTACTTGTTAATTTATCTAGTGAACAAGCACAGAAAAATCCATTAACAATGGCATGCAGGCTGATGAAGTATGTCTGGTTCTAGTCCAGGTCCCACGCACAGGGGAAGTTTAAGCAAGCGAAGAGGTTACCTTGACAGTGACTTGACCCTAGATAACCTCTGGTACCATTTAGTTTGTAGAGCCATCGAAGGTACGCAGTCTCGTTTGTCCAAGTCTTTGAAGGACTGTCAACAGGTTAAGCAAGATAAGTACTGCATTTCACTTTTTGGAAAATAACACAAGCAAGTTTTTCTATCATGTCAGCATTTTGAATTTTTTTTTCTTTTAGACTTCAGAAGACTTCTCATGTGTTTGCTATAACCTTATAGGCTTATGATGCTTATAACGCTGTACATGCATTTGAGGTCATTCAGGTGAACACGTTCCTTTTTACATAAGAGGAAGTTATTTTCAGACAGATCAGGAGACTTCTGCAGGGTCACAAGTCAAGTCAGTAGGAGATTGTGACTAAAGTCCTTGGCTAAGTCCAAGTGAACAGAAGAGATAATGCAATGGCTTCCCATGACCATGATATACTTTATTTCCTCTTTTCTCTATTGCTCCAGGCTCCCTCCACTACTTTTAGAAGAATCATGGCAGCTGGAAAGTTTTACAGCGGAAGCAGAAATTATGAGTTCTTTTTTTTTCTTCTTTTTTCTTTTTTTTAAATATTTTATTTATTTGACAGAGAGAGACAGCCAGCGAGAGAGGGAACACAAGCAGGGGGAG
>NW_023226665.1:0-1857 GCF_002007445.2 Ailuropoda melanoleuca
CTGGGTGGCTCAGTCAGTGAAGTGCCTGCCTTCACCTTTGGCTGAGGTCATGACCCCAGGGTCCTGGGATCTAGTCCTGCATCAGGCTCCCTGCTCAGCGGGGAGCCTGCTTCTCCCTCTGCCTGCTGTTCCCCCTGCTTGTGTTCTCTTTCTCTGACAAATAAATAAACAAATAAAACAATAACTCTGTTGCAATGAAAGCAGGGCTGAGGCAGATCTGGGCCATAGTATGAGCCCCCCAGCATCGCTGGGCTACAGACAGCNCGCAGCTGCCCCTGCATGCCAGGCCTGGATTGTGGGAAGAGAAAAAAAAAAAAAAGACAAGAATTGACAAAGAGAACAGGTTGGCCAGAGAGGCCCACGCAGATGGCCATGGGCAGAGGATGGAGGAGAAAGGACAAGGGCCTCGGGGATGGGGGGCAACCACACCCATGGAAACTGGCCTGTGTCGGGGCTGTGCCCAGATACGGGGTCGCCAACAGCGGCCGTTGCTGCAGCAACACGACTGGCAGGAAAACAGACTGGGAAACGAACCTCAGTCCGTGGGTGCAGGGACCCCTGCTCAAGGCCAGGCCTGTAGGCCGTGCCCGCGGCCCCCGCTCAGGTGTCCACGGCCACACGGCAGCGCCACAGCCCTATTACCATAAGCAATAACGCAGAGGTGTGAGCAAAGCCATGTGTCATTCATAAAATGCGACATTGCTTTTTTGCAAAGCCATAAGCCATCCTGGGGCTCAGCCAAGAAACGGCCTATAAAATCCGGAGTAATGACCTCAAAGCATACTTTCCAATATAAAGAATATTCCAGGCAGCTGTTCCCAGGATTTATCTGTGTGCAGTAATTCTACCCCAGAATGATGACCGGGCTCCGTGTCTGGTGCCCGTCTTCGGCACCCCCCACCCCCGCCCATCAGCAGCAGGAAGGCGTCTGGAACGTGTGCCCCAGTCCTGGGAGCACAGGACCCTCTCCCCTGCGTGACACATGGCTGTGCACTCATGTGCCGGGCCCTTCGCCGCCGGATGCATTGGCACGCAGGGGCCTGGGGGAACGCCCGCTGTCTGTGCGATCTCCAAGTTACCAGCGAGGAGGAGCTCAGCACCGTCCTGAATCTGTTTCTACCGTAACGCTGGACCAGCAGCTGTCATCTGGGTTGGACGAGGGCAGGCATCCTCCCTGGCGAGGGCTGTAGGAGACCCCCCTGAACACACGCCCCGGGGCAGAGCCTGAGGTGGGCAGAGGGCAGGGAGCCTCAGGAGAGGGGTCCGCGGGAACCTGCTCAGGCCCCACCAGGGGCTTGCACCTGAAGGTCAAGGGACGCTGAAGGCCACAAGGCTGGTGAGTGATAGAGCTTGAACTCCACCCCAGATGGACTTCTTCCCGGAGCCGCTGTCTGCCCAGAGAAGCCAAGGTTTGCCTGAGTACACTGGGGGGCCAGGGAGGGTGGGCCGTGCCTGGCTGGGCACTGCTCTGTAGCCTCAGAATGAGCCAGGAAGTGCTTTCTCTGCCCAGCCCACGTGAGGGTCCCTTCTGTTTGAGGGCAAAGGGCTGCCACCAGGCCAGCAGAAATCTCCGCATGCTTCAGTCTCTTGAGCCATGGCTAGCTCCTGTAGCCCTGAGTCCTGCAAGCCCGGACCCCACCATCTGTTCAGGGCACGTCTCTGGGAAGGAGAGAGAGTGTGCACAGGGCTCTGCAGCCTCAGCTCCCAGGACAGAGAAGCAGCCGGCAGCGCGCAGAGGCTGAGACGTCAGCCAGGGTGAAGACACACACACTGCACAGAACCCATCGGCCAAATCTGCAACAGCAACATCCGTATGGGCTCCTGTCAGACGGAGTCAGGGATGTTAACCATACTGGT
>NW_023226666.1:0-777 GCF_002007445.2 Ailuropoda melanoleuca
CCTCTCACCACTTTTTATGGTCTTGTTCTGAGAGGTTTAAGGTAATAGAACTGGCTCCAAAACATTTCCTTTGTAAGTTCTACAGTTTGGTAGTTGACTTCAGTATACAAATCTGTTTTCTCTTAATGTCTCAATTGAAACTTCCATTTTAGTATCTCATCAGATATGTATATGACACTTTTATTAGCCTGTGGTCTTTAGCATAACATACAAAGTGCAGCATGGCCCTGTTCATACCTAACTCTCAGCATTGTCTCCTACCACTCCTATGACAAGTCTCTTTCACTTACCACACCGTTTTTGTATTTCTTTGCTTTTGATCTTGCTGCCCTCTCTATCCCAAATACCATTTCTTATTCCTACCCCCTGTCCTTTGTCATAATTTATAGCATTCTAATTCATACTCATGCAACAATACCCAAGTCAGGAGTCCTATGCCTTTGGACTCTTTGCCTTGTTCTTCCCATCCGTCATCCTAAACTAAGCACCTACCCCATGTATCCACTAATGGCCAAACTTATGGGACTATTACAGGACTAACGACTTTCTACTGAATTTATCTTTTCCTGTTTCTGCTTACTGCATCAGGTTGGAAGCTCCTCAAGAGTTCAAACAGCCTTAGTGTCCTCACCCCCCAGCACAATGCTGTCCTATTAAGGAGCTTAATGTTTGTTGGCCTAAAACGGAGGATTCCAAACAAATTCTAGATAATAAAGAATAATCTTTTTCAGTGTGGTATACTTGGATAGAATGACAGCTTCTCAGAAATTATTGGAT
>NW_023226667.1:0-777 GCF_002007445.2 Ailuropoda melanoleuca
GGCAGGAGCGCTCTCAGGACTCGCTAAGTGAATGGATGCACGTGAATGTTGTCCCATTAGGCACATGCCCCCCAACCCAAAGATGCTCTCCTCTGTGCCGGAGTCTTTGACGTGTTAAAAATCATGTGGACCAGGAAGGATCATAATTTCCCCAGACTCTAAACCCAAACCCATAATTTCCCTAGACTCTAAAACCCGACCTTTCCCGTAAAGGCTCAGATGGTAAGTATTTTTGACTTTGCAGGACAGAAGGTCTCTGTTGCCAGTAATCCTCTCTGCTGTTGGTGCACAAAAGCAGTCACACACAACACAAAAGCAAAAAACACAGAAACAATCGTACTACACTTACAAAAACAGGTGGAAATTGCATCTGGCCCTGGGACCCTAGTTTGCCAACCTCTGGTCTAACCCTTCGGTTAAAGTCTATCGGGGTCTTGTTTCAAAACAGATCTGGCACTTTGGCAAAGTTTGGTCATGGATTGAAAACTGGACCGAGCCTGTTGCCGTGAAAACAAGCATAAAACTGGTTGTCAGGGAAACTGGATTCTTTTCCCAGTTCATTCACTTGGAGAGAGACCCTAAGAAAGCCTCACTTACATCAGCCTCAGCTCCTGTGAATCAAGTGAGGGTTTATTTACATCAGAAGAACCTCAAGCCTTTTCCAGAATGTATAGGATTCACGTCCACACATCCTTCCCACCCCCTCTCCGTTTCTTAAAGTTTGGTGAACTTTTATTTTATTTTTTTTAAAGATTTTATTTATTAATTTGACATAGA
>NW_023226668.1:0-777 GCF_002007445.2 Ailuropoda melanoleuca
TAAGAACCTATACAATTTTATTTTAAAATGTTTTCAAATGAGTTTCAAAATCTTGTCACATTTAAAGAGAAATATGGGAGCTTTAATGAAAGAAACACACTGTTTATAACATGCTGGGCAGATGAAAACAACATCCATTTCAACTGATAAAAAAACAGAACATGGGAGGGATTTTGGTCAAAGGATTTAACCAAGATGATTACATAATGTGAGGAAGAAGGAATAAAGACTAGGAAAACCAAAAAGGTATTTTGAAAACTGATATCTCAACCTCTAATACAGACTTACACGTCCCTGAGACAAGTCAATCTCATGCTCTTCTGGCTCTCAGGAATGCCATACTATGAAGAAAGATGCAAGGATGTTAATTTGCTCCAAGGTAAATTTAAAAAATTATTTATGTGGGGCACCTGGGTGGCTCAGGTTCCAGACACCATCCTCTATTGTCCAACTTTAACAATGAAATTAGGGTAAATTTTGGGTTTATGCAAACTTCAGATCTCTTCAAAGCAGGCCAAGCAAACTCTCAAAGTGATGACTCACAGGAGAAAGTATCCAGGAAGGAGAGCCTCCTTTAACTCCACCTGATGATCCGGTCCTACCCACTGAAAGGCCGGGCAACTACGAAGACCTTCAGAAAAAGTGCTCAACTCTAGCCCCATTGAAGTGATTTGACTAGTGTTGCTGGAAACATGGAAAAAAAAAAAGCAACTAGGAGTAACTTCATTCCTTTAATAAAATCATTTCATTCAAGAAATATATTGCGTGGTGCACCTG
>NW_023226669.1:0-777 GCF_002007445.2 Ailuropoda melanoleuca
ATTCATTATTTAGTAGAACGTTCTTTAACCCCCATGTACTTGTGGTCTTTCCAAATGTTTTCTTGTGGTTGATGTCAGGTTTCATAGTGTGTGGTTAGAAAATATGCATGTATACCATTCCTTCTCTATCTATCTATGGACACTTGGGTTGCTTCCATAATTTGGCTATTGTAAATAATGCTACAGTAAACATGGGGATGAATATATCTTTTTAAATTAGTGTTTTCATATTCTTTGGGTAAATACCCAGTAGTGGAATTACTGGCTCATATGGTAATTCTGCTTTTAATTTTTTGAGGAACTTCTGTATTGTCTTCTACATTGACTGTACCAGTTTGCATTCCCACCAACAGTGCACGAGGGTTCTTTTTTCTCCACATCCTCACCAATACTTCTTCTTGTGTTTTTGAGTTTAGTCTTTCCGACAGGTATAAAGTGATAGCTCATTGTGGTTTTGATTTGCATTTCCCTGATGGTGAGTGATATTGAGCATCTTTTCATGTGTCTGTTTGTCATCCATGCGTCTTTTTTGGAGAAATACCTGTTTGTTTCCACACATGAGAGCCCAAGCAGAGAGGAGAGGGAGAAGCAGGCTCCCCACTGAGCAGGAAGCCCAATGTGGGACTCGATCCCAGGACGCTGGGATCACAACCTGAGTGGAAGGCAGACATCTGACTGACTGAGCCACCTAGGCACCCTGGGGGGTGTTGAGTTTTATAAGTTCTTTATAGATTTTGTGTTATCGAACATGTTATTTCGGAATATCTTCTCCCATTC
>NW_023226670.1:0-1931 GCF_002007445.2 Ailuropoda melanoleuca
ATACAAGTCTGCATACACAGATTTATTACCAACGAGGTATGGAAACATTCCAACAACTTACTCTCTAAACCGGGTGAAATTCCAGCTCTATCCTAGCGGCATTCACTAGCACCTCGCACGAATGGTTCTCTGGAAGGAGGCCCATCTGACAAGTCTCGAGAGTCAGCTAGTCATCTAGCTGGGATGAGTACATTTTCTATATTGCCCATGAGCCACGGGAAAAACAGGAGTCCCAGGACTAGGGCTTTGAAGAACATTAGGAGGCTGGCTCACCAGGTTCTCATGTTATCTTTACACTGGGAAAATATTTCAGACCTTCCTCCGTTCTGCTGCAGGTAGAGATGGTGATATTAGAAGCCATTGTTATTGGAAGCAATACAACACTGATTAACAACTTTGAAATGTTATCTATCCTAATTAGAATGCCTCAAATGCTAATAATCCATTCTAGTATGCAGCTTATACTGAATGTATCCTACTCATGTATCATACTATGTTGAAGTATTCAAAATAAACTGTAGGCCACAGAACAGGAATNCACAGGAATTGCTCTAACCCACCCAGGAGAAAACCCACCCAGGGTTTTCCCAAGATGTCTATCTTATCAACTCTTCTTCTTGGATATCTGCTAATACAAACACAAGATATTTAATTTGTAATAATAAATAAAAGTATTCTTCTTTTTAGTACTTTATGCATAGTATTTTATATTTCAAATTATTTCCCATATATTAATTCATTTGTCTACCAAAACCTTGTAAACTGGAACACCATCATGACTACTTTCTCTGTTATACGAAAGAAGCAGAAGGGCTCACCGTGATGAAATGACGTGTCCAGGGCCACACAGCAAACTTCGGCAGAGCTGACATTTCTAGTCTTATGGTTTTCCATTCAGTAATTTTTCTTAGTGACCTTTTGTGACGCAGTTCCTGCTGTTTTTCCAGGAAAGTCTACAAGAGGAATGCATCTGTATTCTCTTACTGGTTTTACTTCCTCTCGTTATTGAATAAAATCATTTTAAAACATCCTCTTTGGCTGGGTAGGAGTATGCTTTTAAGGTCTCTGATGGTTCCTGAAAGAAAAAAAAAAAAAGAATGGAAAGAAAGTTCTTCAATATGGAATTCAACTGTAAAGTCAACTCTCTTCTTGTTTAGTGAAGTTTGAGTGGAACTTACACTTCACAAAAATCACAAAATGTTTACCACATATTAAGCCAAATTTAAAATATAATTTTTGCCCACTTATTTTTTATGGTGGGGTTAGAATTTTGGAGTATTTCAGACACAATTCTCCAAGCTTTGCTGTTCTCTGGCTTATAATTATATTAAATTATCTCAATTTTATAATTTACCTCTTCTCTACTATCAAAGCCTTCTTCAAAACAGAATTAGCTCCTCCTAGGAAATAACATTGTTTCATGAGAAAAAGCATTAACTATGAGTCAGACAGAAGGACTTTGCTTTGTCCCCATTTACCATGTATTTGCTAATCAACGTTGCCTCATTCCTAATCGTATTAAACCTGGATCCAAACTCCCGCATTGTCTCTTAAGGAGAACCTCACAGGGTTTTAGGGGAGTGTAGAATAGGGGCGAGATACGTCAGGGTGTTTAGTTTTCCTGGAAACTCTTACTTCTTCATGCCTCACTGGAGCATCCCTGTTTTGAGCTCCCAGCCCTTGAGGGCAGCCTCTTACCTCACCTCATTGGATACACTCCCCTTGCTCTTCTTTGCTGATGATGGCATTTACTCCAATAGGCCTCATTCTACGGCTCTCCCATGAAGCAGGTAGCCCGTGGAAAGTAAGGACGGGATTCCATCACTCTCCGTAGCTCCGCTGCAGGAGAAGCACCAGGGTCGGGGCAGATTCTTTAAAAACAAGTCTGTTGGATGAAGAAATGGTTGAATAAATGAATGGCATGCCACGGG
>NW_023226671.1:0-777 GCF_002007445.2 Ailuropoda melanoleuca
AAAAGGCACTACTGAAAAAAATGGTGAAAAAAATTTTAAAGTTTATTTCTGTAAGTAATCTCTACCCCCAGTGTGGGGCTTGAGCTCAGGACCATGAGATTAAGAGTCACATGCTCTACTGACCAAGCCAGCTGGGCACCACAAATTGGTGAAAATTGAATGAGAACTGTAGTTCACTACAGTTGCAGTAACATTGTACTAAATTAACATTGTACTAATGTTAATTTTCTGGTTTTGATCATTGTCTGTGGTTATACGTTAGAGGGAGCTGAGTGAGGGATATATGAAAACTCTCTGTGCTGTTTTTGCAACTTTCCTATAAATCCAAAATCAGTTCTGAATAAAAAGCATAAAAAAGAATATCAACAGTAACTGTACTGACACCATTCTTCAAACTTAATCTCTGACGCCAGAAGGAAGGAGGAATACAACTTAAACTAAAGATGTATTTATCCTTACTTACCTTAACTTAATGACAATAATGGAGATGAAAGGCCACAGCAGAGTTTCCTTAGATACAAACTGTCCTGACTGCCTTTGGCAAAAGTCCCCAACATACGTACAGATCTTACATGTGATAAAGAAGGAAGCTATCCCAAGAGTCAGCTCAGTGACCGCTTACAAGATTTAAGTGCTTGTTGAAGGTATTATTAATCAGCTGTTTAATTAAACTGCTTCATTTTAGTCTATTTTGGATTTTATTCTAACAAGCCAAATTACATAATTTTTTAAAGATTTTATTTTTCTGTGTAATCTCTATCCCAAGGTGGGGCTCCA
>NW_023226672.1:0-777 GCF_002007445.2 Ailuropoda melanoleuca
GAGGAAGAAGTGAGGGAGGGAGGAAGGGGGGAGGAGGGACAGCCTGACCGAAGGAGAAGGGAGGCATGGGCACTGTTCAACACATCCCAGCTTTAAAGAAAAAAGAGAAGCAGGGAAAGGGAAATCGCATGAGAAATACAGAGGTCAAACCTACTCTTAAAACATATTCCAAGAAATAGGAAAAGAAGTTTTCATAATCAGTTATTTGAAATTTAGCTAAAAATAGAGGAAGAAATCACCGAGAAGAAAATTCAAGGATGAAAGAAGACAACAGAACAAAATGAAAGTCGCAGAGACGTGGAAACAGATGGGAGCCAGTAATTCATCATTAGGGATGGGATCCCGGTGCCCGGGGCCACAGGGAAGCCCTGGCCACGAAGAGAGAAGGCTCCCGGCCGTGCTCAGATACTCACACAGTGAGAACGAACACAAGAGCAACACCGAGAAAGAATGTTCCGTTGAACGCGAGAAAACACCGTGTTTGCAAGTTTAAAAATGGTCAAAATGGCAATTTCATGTGGTTCAACTTAGACACAGAGAGAAGCCAGACAGAAGGGTGATTGGTGTGTCAGAAACACGAACGGATAGACAAGAAATACGTTCATGGAATTGAAATGATTTTCCTGAAGTGAAGAAAAAACCACGTCTGCAGATAAAAAGGATACTTTCTCTTGTTCCAGGAAAACTCGGTCACAAGCATTGGTCACTGAGACCCATCAGAGTGATGTAAGGGATTTCAAGGACGAACGGTACCTCGTCTGAGTGTCCAGACAGGAG
>NW_023226673.1:0-777 GCF_002007445.2 Ailuropoda melanoleuca
AGAGAGAGAGAAAGAGCACACACAAGCAGGGAGAGTAGCAGAGGAAGAGGGAGAAGCAGGCTCTCCATTGAGCAGGGAGCCTGATGCAGGGCTCGATCCCAGGACCCTGAGATCATGACCTGAGCCGATGGCAGATATTTAACCTACTGAGCCGCCCAGGTGTCCCATCCACTCCATGTTTATTTTTGATACCGTCAAAGATGCAAAACTGGCAGCATAAATCTTGGCAGTGGTGTTCCTGACCACTTGGTGGAAGGGTGAAAGGGGAGAATTGCTCAAGGTATGTTGTATACTCCAATCTCAAACAAGTTTCTTTGGATACTTACCTGCATTTTTGGCATTCTTAAATGCATATGTATCAGCCTATGAAGGCAGGACCTTCCCCAAAAGTATTCAATCTTTTCCTAGTGGCTAAATCTGCACTTTCCAGGAAGAAAGTAAAGGGATGAATAGGGACCCAATCCTCGTCTTGTATGACTAGGACTTTTATAACCCCTCCTAGTCCTTATAACTGAGAATTCATTGTAATTCAATCTCCCACTTGTCTGGCCAGCTCCAGTGTCTCCAACACCCCCCAGGACTCCCACTCAGAACGACTCTCATCCCAACACACGGCGATAACTTTGTATATCCGGCATCTCCGTTGGACCTCAGTCTCCTTAGAAAAGGAGCATTTCTTTCCCATTTTTGGTCCTCAGCCTGGAGGAGCATCTGAGCCACAGGAAGGAAAAGTCTATAGCCAAGCGAGCAGTGCTGGTTCTGTGGAGAGAGCTGGGC
>NW_023226674.1:0-777 GCF_002007445.2 Ailuropoda melanoleuca
AGAGGGAACACAAGCAGGGGGAGTGGGAGAGGAAGAAGCAGGCTTCCAGTGAAGGAGCCTGATGTGGGGCTTGATCCCAGATCGCGGGGATCATGCCCTGAGCTGAAGACAGATGCCTAATGACTGAGCCACCCAGGCGCCCCATCTCTTCCCTATTTCTGATCATATTTACCATTTTTCTTTAAAAATTTGGTTATCAGAGCATAAACTTGTTTTATAACATGATGGTCCCCCAAATGGGATACATGAAACTCAGAGAAGGTGCAAGACTATCCATTGGAAAAAAGAGAAAATATTTAAACATACATGTATATTTTTTCATGTTTAATAAAAATGAACTCAAGTTTTCTGAAGTTTATTGTATAGATTGGCAGTGGGATTTTCCCTCATTTGGTGGATTCCAAGTGGTCACCTAGAATTTATAGTAAATAGGGTATCTTGAAGGGAAAATGGGAATTCTACCCTCCAAAGGAGAGAATAAAGAAACTTTTCAGCAAATTGCTACAGACTGTATTTTGTATGTGCTTGGTTTGTGGAATTTATTATCTACTAGTTTAAACTAATCTTCATGAAGTAGATAAGTGGCTTAGAAAGATTTTTACAAAGAAACTGCTGATTGAGGCTAATACCAATAACGCAAAAACAAAAAACAAGAAGAAAGTAACAAAGCTATGAACTCTTGTCAGCAACATTACTAGGTAAATACAATGATCTAATCATGAAAACAGCCAAACCCCCCCCCAAAAAAGAAAAAAAATTAAGAAGACCGAAATTTGG
>NW_023226675.1:0-777 GCF_002007445.2 Ailuropoda melanoleuca
TGAAGCCCATCATGGAGCCCAACGTGCAGCACAACACAGGGCTTGTACTCAAGCCCTGAGATCAAGACGTGAGCCTAAGATCAAGAGTCAGACACTCAACCAACTAAGCCACCCAGGCACCCCATTTTTCTCTCGTGTAACAACAGTGCAAACAGTAGTCAGTGTGGGAGAGTCTAACAGGTCCACGGTATCATAAGAAGCCCGAGACATTGCTGGATTTCCATACTTATGTTCTTAGGGCCCTTAGCAGTTTTATTGCCTAAGGCTACCTCCCACTCTTAAAGCGCATTCTTGGAAGACTCACCCTATGACTTCAACTTATTTCACTGGTCAAAACTAAACAATGCCACCCCTTATTTCAAAGTAATATGTGGTAAATATGGTTGTGTTTTTTATTGTTTCTTCCTTTTCATGAGGTTACATCACCAACCCCAACAAAACCAGAGTCCTGTAACAAAGAAGGGAGATAACTATTAAGCAGTAGATCAGAAGACTCTGCAACAGGATCCCAGCCTTCAGACTTGCCAGGGGCAACATGAACCCAACTGCCAGACTGATCTTTCCAAAGCACACCTCTGACTATGCCCGAGCTTGCTGAAACTGCTCAATGCTTCTTCCCATAGCGTCCAAAATAAAGTCCAAGTTTCATGGACCAACAAGCCAAAGCTCTAACAATCAGGTCCCAAGCTATTTCTCCATTACTCCATTCCAGGAAGCATACACTGAAATTCAAGTGGGCCACTTGCTGGTACCAGCTCCATCACTTCGATGCACTTG
>NW_023226676.1:0-777 GCF_002007445.2 Ailuropoda melanoleuca
ACTCCCCAGGCTTGTGTTCCCTCTCTCGTGCTGTCAAATAAATAAATAAAAATCTTAAAACAAAAAATCAGTGACCAGTCTGGAGATTAAAATAAGCAGGAGATGCAGCAGATTCTTAAGAGCTTGACAGGTCCTCCTGAAGAGATTTCTGACTACAGAAAATCACGGATAAAGGAACACAGCCCCCTCAGACAGGAAGACCATTATCACCAAGGCAAAGGCGAGCTTTACAACACGCACACACTGTGCGGATCCAACCCTGATGACCCGTCCTTTTGCATACAAACTAACGCAGAAGTAACAGCAGCCCCACAATCACACTTGGTGAGGAGGGATGGAGAGCCTCACTGTAACGTTCAACAAGCCCTATACACCTGAGCGAACGCACTGCCGTCCGCCTCCCCGTGGTCACCCTACAAACCGCCCTCCCAAGGCACAGACGCCGCGGGTGCTGGGAAGATTCCCGCGCACAGCCCGGGCACCATGCTCCCGCCCGGCCCCGGTGCCCAACGCGAGGCGCAAGGAGGACCGGGGGGTCCCGGGCTCCAGGCAGCGCGCCGGGGCGGGGCTCCCCTTCACCAGAAGCGCTGTCTTTGGCGCACCTCAGGTTTAAGAACACGGCAGGGGACAGTTTTGCCTCCAGGAGGTCTCAGACTGTCTCGGGGTCCTACCTCCAACACGCAGAGCAGTGAGCCCTTCCCGAGCCACCCGTGTCACAGCCGGCGACCGTCCAGGGCGCACGGGCGCCCGGGACAAGGTGACCGCAAGGCCGGTGCC
>NW_023226677.1:0-1190 GCF_002007445.2 Ailuropoda melanoleuca
AGAGAAGTCCCATGGAGTGAGGCTACACGCTGAGCTGTTTAGCCATGTGTAAAGGGTATGGTTTCTCCCCCTTGGCATAAACACACACAGCCTGCTTGCCCGCCAGGGGCAGGCACAAATCTGCATCTGCCTGTTCTCTCTGCTCTGGGAGAGCCTGAGCACTGAAAGCATGCCAACTCTTAATGGAAATCTGTTGCTAGTGATGTGGCTTGGAAGGATGCTTTCACCTGGACTGTACGATTAAACTCCACGCTATCGCTTGGTTTTTCAGCTACGTTATCAACGCACTCTAGAGGCCACATGCCGGAGTTGCTTTATGAATGGTTAGCATTTGTTTCAGGCACTTCACCAGGATGATACCAATAAGCTTGACACCACTATTACCTTGCTTTCGTCCTACAGGATAACTGACCATGTGGAATCCATCAGGACAATAACAGCATGCATCATCTGCTTGGTGTTTCCGGGTGTTTTATTTCTGGAATGGCTTCAATGACCATATTGTTGCTATTTCTGCAGTTTACTTATATTAAGCTACAGAAGACATTTTCAAGTGAGAGAAACACAATTCAAGGATCATTTTGTTTTGCACATTTTTTATCGGGTGGATTAAAGTTTGAGCACAGCCATTTACTCTATCACTTTGTTTCAAAATTGTAATCATGGGAGTGATCCATCCATCCATTCACTGAGTGCCTGGAGGGGCCAGGTGACTTCCCCAACTCATCTAACTTAATTTTCGTGGAATGTTTTTGATAAAGAATTGGAAGCCCAGAGAGTTGAAACAACTTCTATGAGGTCACACAGCAACGGAGTGGTAGAAATCTAATTTAAAGCCAAACTTGGTTTAATTCTAAAACTCAAGCTGGTCCCATAGGCAACACTTCTAATACACTGCAGAAATCCAATGGTTAATAATAAGGGATCTTACAACCTTCAGTTCTGTCAGTAAATTGTAACTGAGGGTCAGAGGCACAGTTATGCCCATCATCTCTTACTTCTCTATTAGTCAAACTCCTATGTGATTAGCCTTGACTTAAAATGCTATTAATATTTATAATCCGCTACCCCCTCACATTCATATAGGGCTTTATCATTTCAAAATCACTCCACGTTCACAAACACGTTTAAATCTCATAATAATCCATGTTAAAAGGGGCATTTATTATTACTGCTATTTTCCTTGGATT
>NW_023226678.1:0-777 GCF_002007445.2 Ailuropoda melanoleuca
CCCGTTAGTGCCGTCCCCCATGATGCACCAAAGGTGGGAAACACACTGTTTCCGTAACCCTTTACTGAGGGCCAGGCGCTGTGCTGGGACCCAAGCGCTGGGAGACGGAGAAGGCGGATCCTGCCTCCAGGCCACAGCCTGACAGAAGAGAGAGCTGTCAGCCAGAGCACCAGCCTGCTGGAAATGCAGCCAGTCCGGCTTGCAGAGAGCACGCTGGATCCACAGTGAGGCGTCACCAGCTCTGCCCAAGGGGTGCAGGGGAGGGTCGGCCTGGAGCGGACAGAGAGGGCTAGATACTGGTTCCTGACCTCAGAGAATTTACAACCCCGGTGAGGAGCGCAATGAAGGACAGGAAATCTTAGAAGCCATCCCAGGAAAGAGAACGGCACGTCAGGCCTTGGGGCCTCTATGTGAGGGTGGGGAGAGGCGGTGAAGGATGAGATGATTTACAAGTCAAGAGAAGTCACTGCTTCCTGCTGCTGAACCGGGCAAAACCATGTCCCCTGACCTTTAACCTTTCCCGGAGCCTCCATCCTTGTCCATAGACAATGCTCCAAGCACAAGCTCACCGGCTCGCAGGAGCCTGGAAGCCACTCTCCCCTTCTCTCCTGGACCTCTCAGCTCACGCTTGTCCAAGCTGAATTTCTCCACCCCCTCTGGATCTCGCCTCCTCCTTGGAGTGTTCAGGTCCCCCCAGGATTTCGGACCCCTCTACTTTTGAGGTTTGCCTAAAGCCCCCCATCTCCTCCACTTCCTGCAGCCCGGGCAGGGGGGGGG
>NW_023226679.1:0-777 GCF_002007445.2 Ailuropoda melanoleuca
TCAGAGGGCCTGGTGGAATTGCACTTGTTACACACCCATGACGCTTGACCTGCTAACCACTATGAGAGAAGGTGAGTTCTGACAGAGTTTGAGCTATGAAATAATAATTTTCAGTTACAGAATTAGTAACTATAGGAGAGGCCTTCAAGATCACCAAATCAAAGTAGATATCAACATAGTGGCAAACAAATGCTAAATTCCAGAGATGCTGATTACTATAGTGGTTCAGATGCATCTTCTTCTCCCCTTTCCCCCTCTGCCTCTCCCAAAACCTTAGGGTACTTCTTGTAAAAAATGGTTTTGGGTGGAGTTCCACATGGTTGTCCATGGTAGCTCTCTAAGTGGAAAGAGGCCACAGGCTCTAAGGAGAGACTTGGAAGAGTGTGCTCAGGGTAAGCAGGATATCAAATATATTTAATGTACTTCAAATGTGTTGCTGTTATGTCTCTTTCCCTGAAGCATTATTCTAACTGTAAATCATTAGGAAAATAACTGGCAGATTACTCAAAGAGCTAACTGAATTTGTATGATGAAGAAAAAAGTCATTAACATTAATAATTGAATATAGGAGGAAAGAGTAGAATGAACAGCAGAAGAGAGATCATGGATTTCAGGCAATTACATGGAATTCTACTCAGAGCTGTATAAAGACATAAGTGTGAAAGAGAATTTAAAATATATGGAGTTCAGGTTGAGAAGATACATGACAAATCTAATAGGAGTTTCAGAAAGAAGAAAATAAATAAAAGAGAGAAGGAGAAATAGTTAACATTCAAA
>NW_023226680.1:0-777 GCF_002007445.2 Ailuropoda melanoleuca
ACCCTTATTCTTCACCAACACGTGAGAGTCCATCTAAACAGTGACAAAATAAATCCATTTCTGAGCAGCAGAATGTGAATATTTCCAACAAGGTGTCCTTTATAGGAAAAGATTGAGAACTTTATCAGCAATGTTCTGAGGTATAGTCCTGAGTGGTCAATTATAAGCACAAAAAAAATTACTTTGAAATCTTTTATTTTATCCAAAACATTCATACAGATTTTGCATTTTATTCCATGGTAGGCTTATGGTTGTTTTCATAGAAAAGTCATACTTTGCATTAAATACCAGTTAATCTTTTTCTTTTGCCAAACATGTGAATCTAAGAAGATTTATCCTGATATTGTAATATATAATATATTTATTGGGTTTTTTGGTTTATTATCTGATTCTTACCCCAACAGCGAAGTGCTAGGGTGCAGGAAAAATCGACAGGGCCCAGAGTAGTGCTTGGTATTTGCTTGGGTGTTAAACAAATACTTGTTAAAAGAATATTTTAACCTCAGGTGGCTTTCTATGACTCTTGTGTAGAACACCCATAAATTTTACACTCCCTTGTGAGATGCAGGGATTTAGAAATCATCTTTGTGATCAAGACTCATCACTTAATCTTGAAGTGACTGTATCATCTAACCAATTTGAACAAATAAGCTAGATCACTTGACTTTATATACTTACCACGTAGCCCTGAACACATGGTACTTAATGTCTGTGTGCTTGTTGGTTTTCCTCATCAAACTGAGTGGGGAGGAAGAGAGAGAGCGCCCGAGGGCAGAA
>NW_023226681.1:0-2368 GCF_002007445.2 Ailuropoda melanoleuca
CCCGACTGGAATGAATTGGCTAAGGAAGTTGTACCCCACAGAGGAGAGCCACGGGGAGATACTCGCAACCCCGTTTCTCTGCTCGAGGCTGGGAAGACAGCATCATGCTCTCACCACTTACTGTTTATTTCCCCGATACTTCTGACGTTGCTTGGTTGAAATCCTTGATTTGTGTGTAATGAATAACATGTCATGGTTTTCTAAATCCTGATTCTGTGTATATCTTTTCTTCTGCTTACTTTGGATTTAATTGGTTCTTTTTTCAGTTTCTTAAGGTGTGTATCTGTCTTTTAATGTGTGGGCCACAGACATGTTTGTTCCTGTCCAGCCCAGGCCTCTGATGTTTTGTGTCTGAACATTGCCCACCTCGTTTCATCTTCTGGGCATTCTGTGAGCATCAGACTCCTCGCTTCTGTCCTGAGGCCAGATGGACTAATCTGGAGGGAGGGGAGGAGGCAGGTTATTAGAGGAAGATGAATTCTATTTCCTGTCTCTTCAGAGGCATGGAAAATCACTCTTGCATGGCTGCGAGCGTCACTCGGTGCCAGGACTGAAGGCTCTTAATCTGATCTTTTAACACCGGCTCTCTGTGTGACAGTCTCACTGCCAAAATGGCAGCTGCGGCATTAGAATTTATTTTAAAGCATTTTTATTTAAAAATGAAATGATTGTATTTAGAAAAAAGAAAAATACTCCCTGGAGACTAGTATGTGTAAGGTACAGGACAGTGGTTGGAGGGATTTTTTTTTGGCATTTGGCAGGAACGAGAGGTAAATTCACACACTTGTAGAAGCCTGTTTTTAATTTGCCCCCCATGTGCTTGTTAGTGTACCTGCTTAATACTGCTTGTGGCTAGTATGCCACATTTTCTAAAATTTAAAAAATACACATGTAATACTGAATGACAACTATTAAATAAATTTAGTTTTAGGTGCCAGGCTTTTTTTGGAAATAAGTTGTGTAATTGTAGTTTAGAAGTACTTAAAGTATGTCTATGTATCGTAGGAAACAATCACAGGAAAAATATTTTCCTGGTAGATTTTACAAAAACATTTTTTAGAATTATAGCCCCTATATATTTTATTGATGTGCTTGTTGCACTCATATATGACTGCTTCCGAAGTCCCAGGCATTAGACAAAGATAACTGCCAACTTTTGTCATTAAAGCTAGTATCACATATAGTTCTTCTTTTTCTTCTTTTTCTTCTTCTTCTTTTTCTTCTTCTTTTTCTTCTTTTTTTTTTTTTTAAAGGGAGGGTGAGGCACGCAAGTGGGAGTGGGAGGGGCAGAGGGAGAGAGAATCTTAAGTAGGCTCCATGCTCTGTGTGGTGCCTGATGGAGGGCTTGATCTTGTGACCCTGAGATCATGACCTGAGCTGAAATCAAGATCAGGATGCTTAACCGACTGAGCCACCCAGGCACCCCTCACATATCGTTCTAAAAATTTTGTGGGATCCCTACCTGATACCAGAATTTAAAGAAGCCTCATGAGTGAATCCTTACCTGTTTGAAGCTGTTTTTTTCTCCCACTTTGTTTTGGCTTTTAGGAATGTGTAAGACTGATCTATATTCTGTTGCCCTCAAGTTTCTTCTTTAAAAGGCAAATTTCACATAGTAAGTGGGAAGTTCTCTCTCCTGCTTTGGGTCTCCTTTGCAGGAGAGGAGCTATAAATAACCCACTCCCGTTGGCAGTTCCGTAAGCAAGAGATGCCAGAATGATGACAGTTGGATCTGTGTCGAGTCCTGGCCTCCCTGTTAAAAATCACGGGGCTTACTCTAGCTAAGTAAAGCTGAGTGACCTTTTAGCAAGTGGTTCGCCTCTGTAAGCCTCAGTCTCCTCATCTGCACATGAGGTTAAGTTACAGCGTGCGATGCATACTTGGGATTACACGCGTGCGGTGTGGCGCCCAGTCAGCCCCTCCTGATGTTGGGTCGGGGCGGTGCCTGCTGCGGCAGTAGCAAAGCTCTGAGTTTCCTTTTTGAGAAGACCTGGAACCAGCCCTCCCTCCCCTTTTCACTCATTGCCTTTGGAAGAATGAATTAGTTCTCTTCCTTTCCTATGTCCTTCTTATAGAGGAAAAAAGTGTAAGTTCAAACTGAAGTCAGGGCTGTGAACTAGCTAAAAATCTCAGGGAGGCATATTTGGTAGCCCCAAGGGTGATTCTCTTCTAGCTCCAAAAATTAATTTTCCAGCTTAGCAAACACCTGTCTCTCCCCAACCAGCAAGCAAATATCCAGACGGTGATAGCCCTTCAGGGTGTTCAACCGGTAGAGCTGACCTCCCTCTGAAGGAACAGTGGTTTGGGATGTGGTCTCTGTTTTGCCCATAAAGCTATCTAGAAAGACAAACTTCTCAATCCAGTTGGT
>NW_023226682.1:0-777 GCF_002007445.2 Ailuropoda melanoleuca
TAAAACAGTTTCTGCCTTTAGAAGCGTGGTGTAGCTTCTTCGTGTCACTTTGGTGATTTATACAAGCCCTGTATTCATCTTGACTATCAGCTCTTTCTCTCTATTGCTTCATAAATTCTAAAGATCTCGAGTTCAAACTAAAGGTTCCTATCCACATACAACCCTAGCTGGTTCTGCACTGTAGCATCCATAGCTTTGTCGTGTCTATTCCCAGCATACATTGCCTATAACTTCTGATTTAGCTCTTACAATATTATGCAACTAATTATTTATACTTATTTGCTCTAGAACGTGAGTGTGCTCTTTGAACTATAAATGATTTCATTAAATTATTCCTATAAATCATATTGAATCAATAAAAATCCTTGATAGAATGAGTAACAATAATAACTGAATTATATAAAACTTCTTTCTAGCCATTTCTATTCAAAATCTAAAATATTTGCATTCAAATGCATGGCTCAGGGAAGATGAAAGTAGAACTTAGGGGAAAAGAACGTCTCATATTTGCATGTTTTCATACCTGACTTCATCCTTTTAAGCATTAGCACAAATGGACATTTTTAGCTGGTGCAAGGATAAGTGGGTGTTGATTAGCGTTTACTCTGGAAATTCGATAGTACCTGACAAGTAATAAGAGGGGTATTCATGAAGCTTTGTATCTCTTCCCAGAACTGTTTGGTTTAGCGCTGGAAGTACAGTATCAATAGAGTGAACTGTTCTTTTGTGAAGGTCTCTGGGACTATAGCAGAATTTCGGTTGTCCTTTCTGGAAATA
>NW_023226683.1:0-777 GCF_002007445.2 Ailuropoda melanoleuca
TCCATGCTCATGGATCGGAAGAATAAACATAGTTAAAATGTCTATGCTACCCAGAGCAATCCACACTTTCAACGCCATCACAATGGAAATACCAATGACATTTTTCAAAGTACTGGAACAAACAATCCTAAAATTTCTGTGGAACCAGAAAAGACCCCGAATCACCAAGGAAATGTTGAAAAAGAAAAACAAAGCTGGGGGCCTCTCGCTGCCTGCTTTCAAGCTATACTACTAAGATGTTGTCACCAAGACAGAATGGTACTGGCACAAAAAAAAACACATAGATCAATGGAACAGAATACAGACTTCAGAAATATACCCTCAACTCAATGGTCAAATAATCTTTGAAAAAGCAGAAAAAACTTCCAATGGAAAAAAGACAGCCTCTTCAATAAATGGTGCTGGGGAAATTGGACAGTTATATACAGAAGAGCAAAATTTCACCATGCTCTCACACCATACACAAAGATAAACTCCATATGGATGAAAGACCTCCATGTGAGATAGGAATCCATCAAAATCATAGAGGAGACCATAGGCTGTAACCTCTTCGACATAGGCAACAGCAACTTCTTTTTTTTTACCCTCATTTAAAATTTATTTATTTTTATAATAATATTTTTTTATTATATAATCTTAGGCACCATACAGTACATCCTTGGTTTTTGATGTAAAGTTCCAAGATTCATTAGTTGCGTATACCACTCAGTGCACCATGCAATATGTGCCCTCCTTACTACCCATCACCACCCTATCCCATTCCCCCACTCCCCTCCC
>NW_023226684.1:0-777 GCF_002007445.2 Ailuropoda melanoleuca
TCCCCCTGCTTGTGTTCCCTCTCTCGTTGGCTGTCTCTCTCTCTGTC
This sequence comes from Ailuropoda melanoleuca, assembly GCF_002007445.2. Taxonomy (NCBI): domain Eukaryota; kingdom Metazoa; phylum Chordata; class Mammalia; order Carnivora; family Ursidae; genus Ailuropoda; species Ailuropoda melanoleuca. The sequence continues at coordinate 48 of NW_023226684.1, forward strand.
AAATAAATAAATAAAATCTTTAAATAATAATAATAATAATAATAATAATAAAAAGAATGGCACCTCCACAAGCCTCTTTTAAAAAAAAAAAGTGCCCCAGGAAGAGTGAATGGGGCCAGGGCCCATATGGATTCCAGAATAGCCCCCAGGGTGCTCCACTTAGATGACACTGAGGACCCTGGCAGGGCGCTGGCCCCAGAAGGGGACTTAGAAACTTCAGCAAAAAGCACCCTTCAACTGGTGGGCCTACTGAGGCACAGGTCCTGGAGCAGGAGTCTTACTTGCCCCAGTCTAAGGGCAGTACTGGCAAAGTGTCATCTAGTCTGCAGAAGGGAAAGAACAACAGAGGCTTGACCAGGCAATAAGGTCACTTGGGACCCAACACTCTGCAGGTCCCTATCCCCATTACCCCTTTCTCACAGGGGAGAGTGCAGAGGAGAAATCACCTATAATTTAAGAGAACTGGAGAAAAGCAACTCGGAATCATCTCCCAAAGTTGGAGGAGTGGTAACACATATACAACTGCATCAGTTATAATATCTTAAGCAATTACTTGACTATCCTTAATTTCAATGTCTTCACCTATAAAATGGGGATTATAATATCTACTTCTAAGAACTGCTGTAAAGATTTAATGAGCTAATACAGGTTACATGTCTTGCTTACATGAGGCACTAAAGAAGTGTTAAAATATAAATATTTTCATGTAATTATTTAATAACCACAAACT
>NW_023226685.1:0-777 GCF_002007445.2 Ailuropoda melanoleuca
TCTCTCTCTCTCTCTCTCATGCTCTCTCTCTCAAATAAATAAATAAATAAATAACATACTTCAGTCCTGTTAAGAAAAGTGTATGTTCTTGATCAAGATCTGATGAATGGACTTAGAAAGAAAAGGAAATAATTTATAGACAGCATGGAAGAAGGTCACCAAAACTGAAAAGTGGTTTTAATGTTTTATTTCATTTTATTGAACAGGCACTTACATAACACTACAGATCAAGAATTGTTTAAGTACTTTACAAATATTTATTTAGTCAATCCTTATAATCTTATGAGAAAGTTACCGTTACTATTAGGAACTGCCGTTTCAGTTAAGTCAAAAACAAATATCAGAAATTTCAGATGGTTCAACTTACCTCTGTTTTACAGATGACAGAATTTAGGCATAAAGAGGTAAGCAATTTGTGTGTTAGTAAAATGCAAAGCTAAATTTTGAAGTCTGGCAGTCTGGCTCAAGAGTGTGTGCTTGTAACCATGGCACTGTAAAAGAAAAGAGTTTACCTAACTCTGAGGAATCATTGCTGATTTCAATATAATTAGGGCAAGAATTAGCACTACCTGGGACAGAATTAATAAATAGGTCATTGTCTTTGCCCATTACCTGGCCCCCATTATTTAAATCCCCTGACAGTACAGGAATACAGCTTTTGAAAGAACTGGAGTAATTATAAGGCTTGATTCAGGCATTAGTTGAAAAGCTTAAGAACCTATAACCCAGTGACCCAATTTCAGGCTGATGTTGTGATAAAACACACACACACACACA
>NW_023226686.1:0-777 GCF_002007445.2 Ailuropoda melanoleuca
TTTATAATATCTCACCATTTTGTGGATTATAAATTCAGACAGGGCTCAGCCACTCAATTTTTCTGCTCCACGCGGTATCAGTGAGGGAGGCCCCAAGATGGCTTCACTGAAATGCTTGTGCCTTCACAGCGATGGCTGGAAGGCTGAGCCCAGCTGGGACGATCGTCCGGAGCTCACATGTGTTGCCTTTTAAGCCTGGACAGCTCAAGGTAGTAAATTCTTACCTGGCAGTTCCCATAAGCCTCCTGGAGCTCAGGGCTCCCGGAAGAATGTTCCAAGGGGCCCAGCAGGGAGTTCTGAGTCTAGCCATGGAAATCCCAGAATGTCACTTCTGCATTCTGTCAGTCAAGAAAATCACTAAGACAAGCTCAGATTCGAGTAGAGGAAAATTGAACTCTCAATTGAACGGAAGGAGCAGCAAAGCCATCACTGATGCTCATGAATGTGGCCCAGATAAGAAAGACAACAGGGAACTCCAATCAGCATACCCACGGTCAAAGAAAAGGCCTAGACTCAACGTTAAAGTACTGGAGAATGAGTATATATTTTACATTTTAAATTAAAATAAAATGGCTTAAGCTATATAGGTCCAATTTTTATATTGATTCCACAATCCTTTTTTCTTTATTTTGACCAATCATATGAGATAAGAATCTATTGTAAATTTTTTTTTTTAATTCAAGGACCTAGATCCATGACAATTCCTTATTTGTCCTTCAGGGCCCAAAGCACCAAGCACAGAATGCATTTGCTAATTCAGTGGGGAAAGGGGGGGGG
>NW_023226687.1:0-777 GCF_002007445.2 Ailuropoda melanoleuca
TTTTCTTCATCCATTCATCTGTAACATACATTTAGGTTGCTTCCACCTTTTGGCTCTTATGAATAATGTTGCAATAAACAATGACCATGGCTATGCAAATATCTCTTCATGACCCTGTTTTCAATTCTTGTGGATATACACCCAGAAGTGGGTTTGCTGGATCATATGGCAATGCTACTTTTTTAAGTTTTTCAGAAACCTGCATAGAATTTTTCAGTGACTGCCTCATTTCACATCCCCATCAACAATGCACAGAGTTCCAAAAAACTGAAAGCCTCCCAGTAGGCTGGTGGAAATGTAAAACAGTACAGCCACTTCAGAAGAGTCCAGCAATTTCTTAAACAGTTAAACATAAACTTACCATATATGAGTCACCAACTCTACTCCTACATATTAGCATGAGAAATGAAAGCATGTGTCCAAAGACTTGCATGTAAATGTGACAGAAGCATATTCATAATAGTCCTAAACTGGAAAAAAATCCAAATGTCCACCCATTACAGAATGGATAAACAAAATATGATATATTTATGTGATGAAATACTATTAATAAAAAGTAGCCAACCACCAATATATTCTACAACATCAAGGAACCCCAAAAACATGATGTTAAGTGAAAGAATTCTGACACAAAAGACCACATATTTGTGAAATTCCCAGAAAAAAACGAATCTATATACATGGATAGCACATCACTAATTGCCTACGGCTGGATACAAGGACTGATCACAAAGGTCCCTAAGGGAACTTTTAAGAGTGATGCAAATATTCTAAGAC
>NW_023226688.1:0-777 GCF_002007445.2 Ailuropoda melanoleuca
TTTTTTTTTTCCTTAAGAGGAGTCTATCTAGAAATAGCACAATATGGAATGATCGTTAATAGACCTGTTATGGTACTTGAATAAAGGCCTATCAAGAGCACGAGCACCCATTAGTAAATTTCCTAAAGAAAATCCATTTTCATTTCAAATTCTGACATTTTATTTAGAAAAATTACACCCTTTCTTTTAATTATTTCAGTAAACATAATGAGGGTATTGCTAACTACACCTCTGAGTACTTTATTTTCTCCATTTTTTTAGTAATATGAGTCTACTTGTAATTAAAGGCGCACTGCAGTAATGATGCTGGGGGTCTCCAAGGGAAACACTTAATGTCCACCTCATAATATTATGCCAAAATTACATGCACAGAAGACTTTTTAATAATCTTTGTTTCCTAATTTAGTTTTGATTGGCTCTGAAATCCACCGCAGCTCTCGAGGGCTCACATTTCCACAGCCATCAGCACTTCCGCACCATCAATTGTACAAACGCACATGACTTCTTCCGTCTGCAGGCTTCTTTTCAAAGCTTCTGTGTAACTTATCCAGAAAATTAGCTGCAGGCTGGAGATAATTGCAGATAATTTTGCCATTTTTAAGCCACTGGGGTGTTGCGTGGAGATATGACAGCGAAGTTTGTCTAAACACAAAGAACAAGTCATAGCTTTGTGTTGTCACTTCGGCTTTACACGCCGGTTCAGATCATCCTATTTGCTCTTTATGCAAATTGAAACACATTGTAGTCACTAGACGATCTGTGTTTTCTGACAAAGCT
>NW_023226689.1:0-635 GCF_002007445.2 Ailuropoda melanoleuca
AGAGAGAGAGACAGAGAGAGCGAGAGAACACTAGCAGGGGAGCAGCAGGCAGACGGAGAAGCAGGCTCCCCACCCAGCAAGGAGCCCGAAGAGGCCCTGGATCCCAGGATCCTGGGATCACGACCCTAGCCGAAAGCAGACACCTAAACAACTGAGCCACCCAGGCATCCCATCTTTTTTTTTTTTTTTTAAGAGTAATGCATAACTAGTCTTTGAGTTTAGAAACAAATAGCTCCCTTTGAGATAATTGGAAAATCTTTGCATGGGGAAAACGCTTTCCAGGTCACACACCATCTCATTTTGAAGAATAGGAGGTATTTTACAATTTAAAATAATATACTTTGTAAATCCACTTTGATGGTCAGATGTAAATGGTAGTACATTGAAATCTGAAAGTAGGTGAAGGGACCAGTTAACCACCGTCGATACTGGTGCCTGGGAACTCCTAGTTTTCCTTCAGGATACCTCAAGTGACTTACCAGTATTGTGGTCATTTGACATGAGGACTGAGTAAGAGCATTAAATGTCTATCCAAGTCTTAAATTAGTAAAGCTTGATTTCTTCTTTTTTTTTTAATAAAAAGGTTAAATATAAGTAGAAGTTCTATTGTCTTTTCACATGCCAATTCACCTCTT
>NW_023226690.1:0-777 GCF_002007445.2 Ailuropoda melanoleuca
AATATAGAAGTAGGTTCAATTTCTGCAGTAGTGTTTGGGGTATTCTAGGGTGAGAGCACAAAAAAAGAAGCCATATGCAAATCAGGCGCTATCATAGTGTGTTATGCATCAAAAATTAGAATTAGCTCAAAAAACAAGCAAAAAAGTTTACAGTGCTTGTTAATGATAATCATATCTCATAGATTATTTATTTCTGTTTTCTTTATGTGTTAAAATGATCTGAATAACCTAAATACAATTTGAAGGATTTCATCTTTAGTCCTCAAAAACTGACAAAGGTGATGTCAAATTTGATTGTGAACATGTCATTTTTGTTAGCAGTTGCTTTTCAAGGTATAGGATCTAAAAATAATGGTTATATGCATGTTTCATTTTGTTCCACGGTCAAACTGCTCGAGAGTTAAGTTTAAATTTGGGAACAAATTTGAACTTCAGCAGTGTAAGTACTGAACAGCAAAAGCTATTTCCAATCTTGCAACATGGATTTTCTGTCAAATACTTTTGTCTTTACATGGTTTAAGAATCTGAAAAATCTATCTTAATCAGATGAAATAGATAGACTGAAATTCTATTTAAAATGAAGTATTTTATATTATTAAAATATTCAGTGACATTAATTATCACTGGAAGAATAATTTTTAATGAATGCGTTGTGAGCATATATTCAGAGAATAGATGCTAGGCATCATGGGTGAAAAGGTATCTGTACCCCAAAGATACAGACGTAGTGAAGAGAAGGGCCACATGCACCCCAGTGTTCATAGCAGCATTGTCCAC
>NW_023226692.1:0-317 GCF_002007445.2 Ailuropoda melanoleuca
GTTGAGTGACTTTTAATGCCTTCAGGCAGGGACATCCCCAGAGGACAACAGGCGAATCAGACACTCCTTTGGATTCAGCTGAGCATCAGTCATTCTGATGAAGGAGTGAAACAAAACAAAACAAAACAAATAAACCCCAGATGCCCTGAAAGATTATGTGGTTGTCAGAGTTACTAATTCCCAGGATGCAGGAAGAGATTTGGAGGTCTCCAAAGCACCCCCCTCCAAACTCCAACATTTTACACTTACAATCTATTTCTAGTTCTTTAAAATGCCATGCACTTCTATTCTCTGGCTTAGAAAGTGGTCATTTTTTT
>NW_023226692.1:329-1539 GCF_002007445.2 Ailuropoda melanoleuca
ATTTTTATCAGAATTAACTGTCCTGCTTTCTGAGCCCCTGTACAGTTTTCTTAGATTTCAATTATAATGCCTGCCTGACAGTTAATTTTTCAAACAACTGTCCCTCATCCAAGATGTAAACTCCTTATTTATCTTTTCATCCCCTATCACCCATCCACCCCCCAGTATCTGGTATGATGCTTTGCATAAGACAGGTGTGTTGAAATAAGCCTGCAAGTTGGTCTTGGATAAACATCGTTGCAGGAGGCATCTTTAACTATATTCCTTTTTTCTTTTTTTAAGATTTTATTTATTTATTTGCCAGAAAAGAGAGAGAGAGCACAAGCAGGGGGAGCAGCAGGCAGAGAGAGAAGCAGCCTCCCCACCAAACAAGGAGCCCAATGTGTGGGGGGGGTTGATCTCAGACCCTTGGGATCATGACCTGAGCTGAAGGCAGAAGCTTAACCAGCTGAGCCACCCAGGAGCCCCTGACTGTATTCCTGAAAGGCGGGCAGTGTTCACAGGCCTGAGTCACAGGAGGATCCAGGCACAGTGAATGAATACGGCTGTAAAGGGGCACACTCACCTTTATTTAAACCCAGAAATTGTTGGGCTTAAGAAATCTCCAGCAGTAATGGAGACATGAAAGCCCTGGGCCTCTCTATAGTGGTTTCTATTGCTGTGTAACAAATGAGCCCAGACTTNCACTTAGCAGTTTGCTGTACAGCACTTTATTCTCTCGTGGTTTCTGTAGGTCACAAGCCCAGCCAGGCACGACATGGCTGGGTCTCTGTCCTGCTGGAGTCTCACCCAGCTGATGTCAAGGTGTTGGCCAGGGCTCGGTGCTCATTTGGGGATCAGTGTCCTCTGCCAAGCTCACGAGTCATTGGAAGAACTCATTTCCTTAGGGTCATAGAACCAAGGACACTTTTCCTGGCTGGCTGTCAGCCAGGGCACTCCCAGCTTCTAGAGGTCACCCACTTTTCCTGCCTCGTGGCCCCCTCTCTCTCTAAACCTAGCAATGGAGACTCTTCCCTCAAGCCACAGCTTCCTCTCATGTTGATTCTGACTCCTCTNGCTCCTCTGTGAAGTCTGGACTCAGGGTTAAAGGGCTTAATTGATTTGATCAGGCCCACTAGGATGATGTCTTTGTCTTAAGATCACCTGATTTGAGGCCTTAAATACATCTGCAAAATCCCTGCGGAGTGGCACTGAAATGCATGTGTGATTG
>NW_023226693.1:0-777 GCF_002007445.2 Ailuropoda melanoleuca
GCTCACACCTGTCAGAATGGCTAACATTAACAATACAAGAAACAACAGGTGTTGGCGAGGATGCAGAGAAAGGGGAACCCTATTGCACTGTTGGTGGAAATGCAAACTGGCACAGCCACTCTGAAGAACAGTATGGAGATTCCTCAAAAAGCAAAAAATATAGATACCCTATGATCCAGCAATTGCACTATTAGGTATTTGCCCAAAAGATAAAAAAATACATATTTGAAGGTATAAACACACCCCAATATTTATAGCCACATTGCCAACAACAGCCAAATCATGAAGAGAGCCCAAATGTCAATTGACTGATGAATGTATTAAGAAGAGGTGGTATGTTTGTATACATATATATGTGTATATACATATATACATATATATACACACATATACACAGATATATAGATATATATATACACACGCACATACATACACATACACAGTGGAATATTACTCAGCCATCAAAAAATGAAATCTTGCCATTTGCAACACATGGATGGAGGTAGGGTGTATTTTACTAAATGAAATAAGTCAATCAGAGAAAGACAAATACCTTACAATCTCACTCATATGTGGAATTTAAGAAAGAAAACAGACGAAGATATGGGAGAGGGGGAAGAAAAAAAGGAGAGAGGGAAACAAACCATAAGGGACTCTTAACAATAGAGAACTGGGCTGATGAAGGGAGGAGGGTAGGGGGTGGGCTTGATGGGTGATGGGTATTAAAGAGGGCACCTGTGATGAACAATGGGTGTTGTATGTAAATGATGAATCACT
>NW_023226694.1:0-778 GCF_002007445.2 Ailuropoda melanoleuca
AAAAAAAAAAAGCAGATAAAATCTCAGAATTTCAACCCTAGGCAGCTGTGAGATTTTCCCTGCCTCCCTCTTTAAAACCCAAAGTTTTAAAGTTTACCTCCTAGGGTGGATAAAGCAGAGGAATTCTTACTGAATGAATTCTTAGTTCACTCAGATAAAGACACTTCCAGGAAAGGAGGCTTTCCAGGTTGCTACCAGACAAGTCAAATAGTGACAGTTGTCTCAGTATGTGGTTTTGACTGGCCCTCCAAATCCATTCAGTCCTCTCCAATGGTTGTTAGGCTAAAAGCAAGGGTTCTCAATCAAACAAACAGAATAGGATACCTATTTTAATTGATATGCAGAAGTCTCCAAAAGGCTTCAAGATTCTAAAATAGCTGCATTGAAAGATTCCGTGCAAAAGGCTAAGGCAAAATTAAAGACACAAGAACTACCTACAACCAAAGACTTTAAGGACGACATGACTCCTACTAATCCCCTCTATGCTCCTTGGATGAGTACTCACAGTCTGCTAACCCTCTATCTGAACTGCCTTTCCGCTCTGAAGAGGCCACAAGACCATAAACAAAAGTCCACAAAGTTAGTGGCCTTAAACCGCAACATCTCCAAGGCCAGAAGCCTAAAACAACACCTACCCCCCCAACCGCCCCACCAGCTGCATCCTCCGAGCGGTTCATTATCAAAACACTGGCCCAGAAATTGATGTCTCCTTTGCAATCAACCAGCACATTGGAAAAAAATGACTGTCCTTTTTGCACAAAATCCTTTGCACCAACTG
>NW_023226695.1:0-778 GCF_002007445.2 Ailuropoda melanoleuca
AAAAAAAATGTGTAAGTTCTTCTATAACCTAGGTATAGGAAAAGTCTTTTTAACTGTGACTAAAAATTAAGATGCAATTGAAGAGTGATAAAGTTAATGAAATAAAAATTAACAACAATTTGCAAGACCCCCCAAGATAATAAAGTCAAATAATCAAGTATAAACTAGGAGAAAATATTTGCAATGTATATTAGAGATGAAGGACTAAAATCCCCAAAATTATTAAAAAAACTTTTAAAAATGGGGGGGATACCAAAAGTAGTATAGATAAATGGGCAAAAAATATGAACAGGCAACTTACAAAAAGAGATCAAAATTATTTCCTAAGCATACAAAAAGATGTTCAATTTCATTCATAATAAGATACAAACTAAAACTACAATGGTATCATTTCTTACCCATCAGATGGGGAAAAATTCAAAAGCTGCACAATACGATTGCTGCTGAGGCCATGAGGAAATAGGCATTTTCACTCATTGCTGTTGGAAACACAAAGTGGCACAAATCCTATGGAAGAGAACTAGACAATATCTAACAAAACCATACCCACCTTTGCCCTTGAACCCAGCAATCCCACCACCAATTCATTGCAGTATTATTTGTAATTGCAAAATACTGGAAACTGCCTAAACATCTAAGCATAAGAAATTATTGAATAAACTCTAGCATAAACATACAATAAATACTGCCTCTTTGTAGAAAAACAATGTATTGATACGGAATGATGTCCAAGAGAGTTTGTGAAGTGAAAAATAAATAAATAAATAAATAAATAAAT
>NW_023226696.1:0-778 GCF_002007445.2 Ailuropoda melanoleuca
GGTACAAGCAGAACCACTGCCCCCATCCAACGAAGCCTTTTCATCACACAGACTGACCATTCTTTCTCTTACCAAGACACTGGGCCTGGGGAAACCACCTCTTCCTCATAAGCAGAGATAAGAAAGAGTCCCAGTACGCCACATAAACCGCACACACCAAAAATCATAGCACAAAATTAAACTGTCACTGGAATCACAGCCCACAAATGTAGGCCAGAACCTATAGGCTAAATCTAAACAGGGTGATCACCTGCTAAAGTAAAAGATATAATCAGAGCCCATGTTCTCCAAACATAATAGACAAAATGTTCAGGATAAAATAAAAAATCATCAGTCATACCAAGAACCAGAAGACTCACAGTGTGAGTTAGAAAAGATGACCAACAGACACCAAAACTCGATTAACTCAGATACTGGAATTATGTGACAATCATTTTAAGCGGCACACATAAACATGCTTCAACAACCAATTACAAACTCTCTTGAAACAAACAAATTATAAAACTGACAAATACACTAGTAAAAATGAAACACTGCTGCACGGGATCAACAGAAGAGTGAAGATGACAAAGGACAGAATTAGGGAATCTGAGAACAAATCAATACAATTCACACAATCTTAACACAGACAAAAGAAACCAGGCGGAAACCTAAGGGAATTATATACCACTAACAAAAGATCCAACATTTGTATCATCCCAGTACCAGCAGGAGAGAGAGAAGACAGTGGAAACCAGAGTCCTTGAAGAAACTCCCTAACTTTGGTGAAAAAAAAAAA
>NW_023226697.1:0-778 GCF_002007445.2 Ailuropoda melanoleuca
TGATCATTGTGTTCATTTAATTTCAGGACTAAAATTAATCCAATTGTGGAAATTATATTTACAAACAGACTATCATAAACCATCACTGTATCAAACCATCACTATTATCAAAAAGTAAATGGGAGAGAAGGAGTAGTAGTATAACTATGGTCATTTCCTCTTTTGTTTTTAATTTTATTAATTTGTCAGAGAGAGAGCACAAGCAGGGGGAATGGCAGAGGCAGAGGGAGAAGCAGGCTTCCTGTTGAGCAAGGAACCTGATGCGGGACTCGATCCCAGGATCTTGGGATCATGACCTGAGCTGAAGGCAAATACTTAACCAACTGAGCCATGCAGGTGTCCCTGATCATTTCCCCTTTAGAGCTGAGAGCCAAAAGATGTTTTTTTGAACCTGACAAATCAAGCAATAAATGTGTCTATTAAAATATTTTTTAAAAAATTAAACCAATATAAAGTACTAAAAAAAATATCTGAATGTCAAGGTAAAATCAAACACAGTGCTATCTGTGAGATATATTTAAAACTAAGTGATAGAGACAGTGGAAGTTAAAAAAATTAAGAAGCAATGAATAGACCAATAGCAACCACAAAAAAAGCAAGAATACGGTATTAATACCACATTAATTCACAGCAAAAGCACTATAATAATAAGAATTTCGATTCATAAAAATTTCACAGTCACATATAACAATGTATGAATAAATACAAAACCAAAATTCATTAAATAAAAACTACAAGGAAATTTTCAATAACATTCTGGGAGTAAGATATTTTAATT
>NW_023226698.1:0-778 GCF_002007445.2 Ailuropoda melanoleuca
AACATTGTGGCATTTTAAGCTTAATCACAATCTTGGTGGCCTGCTTCTGGAAGTACTTGTTTTAAAAATATGGTACAAAGAATTGCATATGATACTGCAGATGCGATCTGACTATCTTGTGGTAGGACTTTGCAACTTATAGTCTAGATACTTTATATATCTAGTTGAAGCATAATTTTGGATTAATAGTTGGTAATTGTGTGAAAATTTCAAAATAAATATCTGAATGCAACTTGATTTATGCATGGAAATATACGTCACTTTTACTCAGTTCTTATTTGAAGTCCTTTCACACTTTCTTACAGATTTTTTTCCCTTAAATCTGAAACTAATTAATTTCCACTGTTGCAAGTTCTGACTGTTTTAATCTGCTTCATAAGCTCACTTTAAAACTCCATACCCTTTTTTGATAAACCTTCCCTCCCCACTTTACCAGTGTTCAAGATATTTTAGAACAGTTTTTGAAGTGTTCCTGCTGTGTTAGCACTTAGCAAAAACTTTCCCATTATGGTATCAACAACCTGTAAAGGAGTAAATAAGAAGCTTAAGCAAAAAAGAATTTAAATGTCCAATACCAGTAAGCAAATAGCTACCATATAAAGAAGTATTATGAGGAGAAGAGAATTTTGTTTTCTAATTAAAAATAGAGTGAAAAGTAGCTTCCTATGTTCAAAAAAATTGTCATAAAGCAGTTTCTTTTTTTGGAGATGCATTTTTTATTGAAATATAGTTGACATGCAATATTATAGTAGTTTTAGATGCACAACCATAGTGATTA
>NW_023226700.1:0-778 GCF_002007445.2 Ailuropoda melanoleuca
AACCAGAAATTCTTATCTAGAGAAAAGTTTTTAAGATTATTTATAAAAGTGTATTTTGTCATTTGCTCAAAATTCTCTAATAATAATGGGTTTTGCTTTGTCTGTATTATGTTTTCAGTGATTAGAAGAACCACTTAGCAAGATTAATAATGAAAAATATACTAGAAATGGTTATAGAACCTATAAAGGAAGTTAACATTTCCCAGAACCCAAAGAAAACATGAACTGGTATCCATATTTCTAGGTTCAGTTCCATTTACTGCTCAGCAGTCTATCAGGATAAAAGACTAGCAAACTCCAAAACTGTTCATATAAAAGATTAAATGTTAGATAATTCAAAAGTACCTTTCTTTGTGATTTTTTTAATCTTAGGAAAAAAGACAGAGAGACTGCTTCTTAGTCTGTTACAATTTTCTTCTTTCAAATAATAACAACATTTCTAAAACTCTAACCATTAGCACAACATTTACTTGATACCAAATTAAAATGAACAATTGTTAGAATGGATGCTAAAGGAACAAACCACTCTATCTGACTAGCCCTAGATCGCAAAGAAGATGTCCACATTTTTACTTTCCTATTATCATTTGCCTGAGGCAAAATAAATCACAATTAATCTGTTGTAACTGTATTTAAATTCAGCTTTCAACTCAAATTAAAATATATTAACAGTGGTATGCAGCCATGTGAATAGAAAATTGTTTTCATGGGGCGCCTGGGTGGCGCAGTCGTTAAGTGTCTGCCTTCGGCTCAGGGCGTGATCCCGGCGTTCTGGGAT
>NW_023226701.1:0-2684 GCF_002007445.2 Ailuropoda melanoleuca
GATCAACAGGACTAGAAGCTGGTTCTTTGACAGACTCCATAAAATTGACAGACCACTGGCAAGACTTATCCAAAAGAAAAGAGAAAGGTCGCAAATTAATAAAATCATGAATGAAAAAGGAGAGGTCATGACCAACACCATTGAAATTGGAAGGATTATTGGAAACTATTATCAACAGCTATATGCCAATAAACAAAGCACTCTTGAAGAGATGGAGGCCTTCCTGGAAACCTATAAACTACCAAGACTGAAACAGGAAGAAATTGATTTCTTAAACAGGCCAATTAATTATGAAGAGATTGAGTCAGTGATAAACAACCTTCCAAATAAACTCCAGGCCCGGATGGTTTTCCTGGGGAATTCTACCAAACATTCAAAGAAGAAATAATACCTATTCTCCTAAAGCTATTTCAAAAAATAGAAACAGAAGGAAAGCTACCAAACTCATTCTATGAGGCTAATATTACCTTGATCCCCAAACCAGGCAAAGACCCCCTCNGCCCCCGAAAAAAGGAGAATTACAGACTGATTTCCCTAATGAATATGGACGCCAAAATCCTCAACAAGATCCTTGCTAATAGAATCCAACAGTACATTAAAAGGATTATCCATCATGACCAAGTGGGATTCATACCTGGGATGCAAGCATGGTTCAACACTCGCAAATCAATCAATGTGATACATCATATCAACAAGAAAAGACTCAAGAACCATATGATCCTCTCAATTGATGCAGAAAAAGCATTTGACAAAATACAGCATCCTTTCCTGATTAAAACCCTTCAGAGTGTAGGAATAGAGAGCACATTTCTCAATCTCATAAAAGCCATCTATGAAAAGCCTACTGCAAATATTATTTCCAATGGGGAAAAGCTGGAGGCCTTTCCCTTAAGATCAGGAACATGACAAAGATGCCCACTCTCACCATTATTATTCAACATAGTACTAGAAGTCCTTGCAACAGCAATCAGACAACAAAAAGGGATCAAAGGTATCCAAATCGGCAAAGAAGAAGTCAAACTGTCTCTCTTTGCAGATGACATGATACTCTATATGGAAAACCCAAAGGAATCNAATGGAAAACCCAAAAGAATCCACACCCAAACTATTAGAAGTTATAGAGCAATTCAGTAATATGGCGGGATACAAAATCAATGCTCTGAAATCAGTTGCATTTCTATACATGAATAATGAGACTGAAGAAAGAGAAATTAGGGAATCCATCCCATTTACAATAGCACCAAAAACCATACGTTACCTTGGAATTAACTTAACCAGAGACGTAAAGGACCTATATCCTAGAAACTATAGATCACTTTTGAAAGATATTGAGGAAGACATAAAAAGATGGAAAAATATTCCATGCTCATGGATTGGAAGAATTAACATAGTTAAAATGTCCATACTACCCAGAGCAATCTACACTTTCAATGCTATCCCGATCAAAATACCAATGACACTTTTCAAAGAACTGGAACAAATAGTCCTTAAATTTGTATGGAACCAGAAAAGGCCCCGAATTTCCAAGGAACTGTTGAAAAGGAAAAACAAAGCTGGGGGCATCACAATGCCGGATTTCGAGCTGTACTACAAAGCTGTGATCACAAAGACAGCATGGTACTGGCACATAAACAGACACATAGACCAATGGAACAGAATAGNTCAGAAATGAGCCCTCAGCTCTTTGGGCAACTAATCTTTGATAAAGCAGGAAAAAACATCCGGTGGAAAAAAGACAGTCTCTTCAATAAATGGTGCTGGGAAAATTGGACAGCTACATGCAAAAGAAGGAAACTTGACCACTCTCTCACACCAAACACAAAAATAAACTCGAAATGGATGAAAGACCTCGATGTGAGACAGGAATCCATCAAAATTCTAGAGGAGAACATAGGCAACAACTTCTATGACATCGGCCAGAGCAACCTTTTTCACGACACATCTCCAAAGGCAAGAGAAATAAAAGATAAAATGAACTTATGGGACTTTATCAGGATAAAGAGCTTCTGCACAGCCAAGGAAACAGTCAAAAAAACTAAGAGACAGCCCACGGAATGGGAGAATATATTTGCAAAGGACACTACAGATAAAGGATTGGTATCCAAGATCTACAAGGAACTTCTCAAACTCAATACACGAGAAACAAATAAATCAAAAAATGGGCAGGCAGAAGATATGAACAGACACTTTTCCAATGAAGACATACAAATGGCTAACAGACACATGAAAAAATGTTCAAAATCTTTAGCCATCAGGGAAATTCAAATCAAAACCACTCTGAGATACCCCCTTACGCCAGTTAGAATGGCAAAAATAGACAAGGCAAGAAACAACAATTGTTGGAGAGGATGTGGAGAAAGGGGATCCCTCCTACATTGTTGGTGGGAATGCAAGTTGGTACAGCCACTCTGGAAAACAGTGTGGAGGTCCCTTAAAAAGTTAAAAATTGAACTACCCTATGACCCAGCCATTGCACTACTGGGTGTTTACCCCAAAGATACAGACGTAGTAAAGAGAAGGGCCATATGCACCCCAATGTTCATAGCTGCATTGTCCACAATAGCCAAATCATGGAAGGAGCCGAGATGNACATTGCACTACTGGGTGTTTACTCCAAAGATACAGACATACTGAAGAGAAGGGCCATATGCACCCCAATGTTCATAGCAGCATTGTCCACAATA
>NW_023226702.1:0-778 GCF_002007445.2 Ailuropoda melanoleuca
AAGGGACTTGTTGAGTGATGCTGGATAGAATCCAAGGTCTAGTTCTGCCACGAACTCACTTTGTGTTCTAGGGAGAGCCACTGCCCTCTTCTACTGATCTTGAAGCCTCATTTGAGTGGGCTGTGATTCTCTGTCTTCAGAGCTAACTAATGTAGGCATGCTCCCATACTAGGCTTACCAGAGGGCTGTGTTGAGGGGATTAGCTCAGGCAGGAGCAAAAGCTGATATGTGTGTGTGAGGAGGGAGGCAGGGAGTGGAAGTACAAGGAGAAAGGTGACTAGGGTAGTAGGGAGGTGAATGGGGGTAGGGTCCGCAGACTGCATTATTGCAGCAGCATAGCCAGGTAGCCTCAGTGGGGCTCAAACCCAGCATCTGGATGGGCTAACAGGTGTTCCTGAACAGCCTGTGCCAATGTGAGTGAGGGATAATGATAGAGCAGGAAAGGGAGCAGGGAAGGATGTGAACCTTAGCTACAGGGAGGTGACCTGGTGCAGCATGGGCGTATGGGATGGTGGCCATCTTCTCTAGAGCCTTGGATGGAGTGCCAGTCTGTCCTGGGTGGCCACTCTCAACTGTGGTGGGGTGCTGTTCACATTCCAGTCATGCTCAAGGGCTGCTGCACACTTCACATCCTTGGAGTATCTCCTGGGAGCCCTGCGGAATATTGGAATAGCTCATCTTCCAATCCCTACTCATATGCCTACTCTAGGCCAGCTTTTAATCCTGGGTCTCACTTAAATTTAGAATCACGTTCCTTCTGGGAGATTGTATAGCAGCA
>NW_023226703.1:0-3025 GCF_002007445.2 Ailuropoda melanoleuca
CGGCTCTTCCATTCACATCGCCTGCCGAGGAGCCTCCAGCAGACACTGGAGTTTGTGGCCTCTGGCTATGAATTTCTCTGCATCAAAATCTTTGAAAGCTAAGATCAAAATCAAGGTTTCCAAAGGTGACAAAAAAAAAAATAATNGGGCCATCGTTCTTTATCCTCTAAGACTCATCCTAGCTCAGTGGATACTCAAGAAAATTAGGTAACATTTATATATGTAAATTTCCCCCTTCGGGGGCAGCGTATATGATAGAAAGAGACACTGAATGATTATTACTTCCCTTCTCCTTCCTAGGACACTGGCCTGGGTCTCTAATGCTTGAGGAGGTTAGTTTCCNGGACACTGAATGATTATTACTTCCCTTCTCCTTCCTAGGACACTGGCCTGAGTCTCTAATGCTTGAGGAGGTTAGTTTCCTTTTGATTTGTTTTTTCAGCTTTACCTCTTTACCCACCAAGGAAAGTAATATGAATTAATTTCTAAAAACTGGGGCAAGGGGCACCTCGGTGGCTCTGTAAGTTAAACATCTGACTCTTGATTTGGGCTCTGGTCACGATCTCAGGGTCATGAGATGGAGCCCCACATTGGGCTCCACGGTCAGTGGAGAGTCTGCTTGAGATTCTCTCCCTCTCCTTCTGCCCCTCCCTCCCCCAAATAAATAAATCTAAAAATAAATTAAAAAGACAATAAAAACATGGCCAACTCCACTCCATAACATTTATTCTAATGTGTACTCCTTTCTTAGCCCTGAGTTCCTTCCCTGCTCCTACTATGTTTTTTTTTTTTCTCTATTGCTTTCAGCATGGGACACTCTGTTCCCCTCTGCAACTGTACAAACCAGGGATGGCAGATTCAAATGCCTTCAAGGCTCAAATAAACCATGTAAATGTGTGAAATCACTGAGCTTAAGACAACAGCAAGACATCAGCCCTCTAGTCAACTGGAGAGGGCCACAGCCATAAACATGTAATTAGGGAAAGAAATGCTATTCTGAATGTGCCAACTAACTAGTCTACTGCTGGATTAGACCAGCTGGCCACCAATTTGCAGAAAGTATTTCAAAACTGCAAAAGTAAAAATCTGGGTTTCAATCCTGAGTCTAAACTGGTTGATTTCCCAGCTTTCTGTGCATCCTGATCAGTTCTATTTAGCGTGAGCCCCATTATATGCACATGTATGTGTTTATAAATTATATTCATTTACCACCACACTAATGAATTCTTAACATTCATCACATATACAAGGAAACCAAATGGCACGGACACTGATGCATGCCTTGCAACACCTCCTCAGGACTGAAAGATGCCCTAGCTGCCAGATGGAGCCTCTTTGTTTGAGGTCATACCCCTCCCAGGAGCAGTCTTCATCGATGACTGGTCACTTACAGGGGTATAGAGGGCCAGGGCCCTCACAACAATTGGGATAACTCTGAATCTTTCCCAACTTCAGAGTTCCTTGTGAGTCTGCAGAGGTGTTTGTTATGACGGGACCATAACCCAGCTTTTCCCTTTTGTCCCCTCCAAAGCCTTCTTCCTTTACCTCCTCTATAGGAGTTAATGCTGAGAACACAGCCTAATACATTCCCTGCATGTTAAACTCCATCTCAAAGTCTACTTCCTGCAACTAGACAGCATAAACAGGAGGTCTGACATTTTCTTCTCCCACCTCAGTGGGCTGTCCTACAAACCCCTTGGGTTCCTCTCATCCCATTTTGGAGCATAATGCTCAAAGCCAGTGCCGCCTGATAGGCCATTCTGGAATGATGGAAATGTCCAACATGGCAGCTACTAGTCAGCCACATGTGGATACTGAGAATCTGAATGTGGTTACTACAACTGAGAAAGTGAACTTAATTTTAATCAATTTAAATAGCTACATAAGACTAGGAGCAACCAGCATAGATAGAAGCTATTTGTAACCCAGGTGGGCAAACAGAAAGGGTCCAGAATTGTTACTCCTCTTTTCATTGAGAAAGCAAGTGTACTGCAATAAAGAAAATATATATGCAAGGAGCCATTTAATTGCCATAAGTTGTTTTAAAAAAAATTACTCATCCTCTTGTCAGAAGAAATATTCAGTAACATCCCCACACCATTTCTTGGAGCTGTCATTGTGAGTTAGCCAGGACAGGTGCTCAAGGGGACGACACAAGGCCTGCCATCTGCTTCTGTTTGACCAGTTCAGTCCTGATGTAAGTGAACATCTCCCCATCAGTCAGTTTTTTTCCCAGGAACACTAAGCCTCCATTTAAAACATCTGACGAAAATGCAGAAAAATGCAACCGCTAACCCCCAGCAAAGCTGCCCAGGAGACTGTCACCAGCAACAGTGTAACCATAGGGTGAGCTGCTGAGAACATATTTGGAAATGAGGGGAGGCCTCCACACCTCGGGAATCCAAATCAAATTGCCAGATGACTTCAATGAACAACATCCCTAAGTCAAGCGTGACTGGAGAAAATAGTTCCATTTCTAGGAGAAGCACTTCTTCGCTCTCGACACAGTCCCTCCCCTCCTGTCTGAAATAATTTCCCGGGCTGTGATTATCACAAGCAAATGGCAGATAGGCCCAGGCCTAGGAGACTACAGATACCACCGTGCCCTGGGAGCCGGTGGAGTGGTTGGAGGTGTTAATGCATTATTTACTCCTCTGGAGAAAGGTTAAAGTTTGGGCTTGAATCACAAGTGAAAATGAGGTCAGTGGCCTGGATATCGCCCCTTGTGGACATTTATCCACAGTATAGAAGCCTCGCCCAGCTGGTGGCCTCAGCTCATCAAAGCAGAGAGACAAGAGGAAAATGGGGGGTCAGACACCCCAGAGTGCTTTACAAGTGGAACACCGGCTTGCTTTCTCTTAAAATGGCAATTAAGCTATGCATGAGTAAAAATGCCTCTTACAGGGAACCAGCTAACCACAAGCTTCGCACTTTCCTTTCCCAAAAAGGCCTTACCCTGATGTGTCTGTGCCTTCTTACAGGACGGCCCTCGGTTTGTGATGCTCTCAGTCCTCCTCTCTTGAGC
>NW_023226704.1:0-778 GCF_002007445.2 Ailuropoda melanoleuca
AAGCCAAGAGGGACCTTCAGAAATGTCCCAGCTGGGGGAAGTGTACCCTTTCCCCATCAACGTGGCCTGACCACAGGTGAGGAAATGTCAGAAGGGGGCTGAGACCAGTTGAAGTGATAGGTATTCAATTCCTGATGGGGGACATCTGGGCAGTACATCACAGAGCCTCCTGAGTAAGGAAAGGGTCACAGAATTAGCAGGGAGGGGTAGGGGGGCCCTGAGTAGGCTCTGAAACTCTTCCTGGCAGGCAAAAGCAAGAAGCCAGAGTGAACAAGAGATAAGGGAATAGACCAGACCTCCCAACCCCAGATGTTAGGCAGCATTTTTCTTTGGCGGTTACAGTCTAATCACAGAGAATGACCAAACTTCAAAGAAGTAAGTCATTAAGGGTGTTATCAATAGTCCTGGCTCAGAGCAAGACGGCATAAGAATCTCAAGGCCACCAGCTCCCTGGCCAAGTTTTTGATAAAAGACTGGCTTAAAAACCTTCAGTGACAATCCATCCAGGACCCTTCTCACTCTAGGGAGCTCTTTTCTTTCCTTTCTGCTCTCACCTTCACTTAATGAACTTTCACTTCGCTTCATCCGTTTGTATCCACGAGATTCATTCTTCTGCTTTGTGAGACGAGAACCCTGTGACCCACCAACACTCCCACGTGGGCTTCTCACTGGTGAGGCCTGGCGTTGCTTGCTCTCCACTTGCCTCCAATGGAGATCCAGCATTGAGTGTGTCAGGGTGGACAGCTTACTCCTCCAAGCCATTCACTCACTCTCTTCC
>NW_023226706.1:0-778 GCF_002007445.2 Ailuropoda melanoleuca
TCTCCAGCATGGATTTCAGCCCCCACACCACACTCAGGGCTGCTGGGACGGGCGCAGAGGCTCTGGCTGCTCAGCCTAACACAGGCACGCCCCCTCCCCCAAGTACAAGAGCTCGATGGGCGGACGGCAAGCTGCAGCCACTCTGGGGTGCTGGGGTGCCGCCGTGCTCCCAGCTCCACACCTCGTCCCTCTCAGCACAGACTGCGCACGCAAGTCCTCGCACGGCCGGGCTGCAGTGCCCCTGGGCCTCGGCCAGGTCCTCTCAGGCTTCACCTCCCACGAACAGCCTGTCTAGAGGCTGGAAGTGGGTCTTGGAAACGAAGTGGCTTTGGCTTGTCTCAAAGTGGGGAGGAAGGGGAATTCAAACACAGGACCAAGGACTCCCACATTCCTCTTACCCGAAGCCCTGATGACAGAGGGAGTGGGATACAGGCCCCGTGCCCCACAACCTCACACCCATACCCTCTCCAAACCATCCAAGCAGGGCCCTTCCAGGCTGCTTCCTTAACCTTGCCCTTCCCTGCTTCCTGTTGTTAAAATAATGGGCTGGAGGCAGACCAAAGCACGAGCAGCCCAACAGCAGGCCCCTTCCTGCCCCAGCACCGCGTGACCGTGGGGCCAGATGCCATCAGCATTCCAGCTCCGTGGACCCGCAGCTGCCAGTAGGCCCAGAGCGGAAGACCCTGCCTTCCAACCCTCTGCTTGGTCAGGTGCACAGAACTTCGGGCCCTGCAAGTCACCCCCCCCCCCCCGGGGCAGGAGGGGCCCCCCCCCGGGG
>NW_023226707.1:0-778 GCF_002007445.2 Ailuropoda melanoleuca
AAGGCAGACGCTTAACGACTGCGCCACCCAGGCGCCCCTACATATGCATTTCTATATTTATTTATATTTTGAAACCATGAGTTCAGTGATAACTTCAAATCCCTATTTGATACCACAGGGTTTATTCTAAGTTTTTCCTTTTCTATATTTATAAATACCTTCTTTGACAGTGAGATTCCTGGCTCCGATTATTTGATAAATAATTATTTGATAAATTCTCCTCATATGTAGCCAGTCTTCCACAGCTGCTCCTGTGCCTCATATGGTTTTCCAACTTACCTGCTGATGTTGCAACACGAATGCCACAACCCCACACCCCAGTACAAACGCCCTTCTCACTGTGCTTGGGACTCTGATACCCTGCTCTGAGCTTCCACATCCCTTCCCATACCTGTCCTTGTACAAAGGCCTACCTTGCTTGTCCCCACTAATGGCTTTAGGATAGAATTTTTCAGGAAGGAGAAGGGGAAGGCCCTAGGTAACAAAACAAGACTTAGCTCCCTTCTCCGTGGTCCTTCATTATTTAAAAAAGGGTATTATGTCATTCCTAAACCTTCTGTTTTTCATCTCTAAAAGCTCTTCATTCCTTCCTGTATTCTTCACGTAAGATTTCCAGATTGTTCTTTGCCCTGGTGGTAATACTCTGCCTATGGTCCCATTTGGACACATTTTCTTTACTGTAGCAACCAGAACGGAACACATTCTTCACACACCCTTCCACTCAGCCAGAGAGCAGTGGGCTGTTACCCTTGAACTTCCTCTTAAGTGTCTAGGCCAT
>NW_023226708.1:0-778 GCF_002007445.2 Ailuropoda melanoleuca
ACATTTTAACAATATTTATTCTTCCAATCCGTGAGCATGGAATGTTTTTCCATTTCTTTGTGTCTTCCTCATTTTCTTTCATAAGTGTTCTGTAGTTTTTAGGGTACAGATCCTTTACCTCTTTGGTTAGGTTTATTCCTAGGCATCTTACAGTTTTGGGTGCAATTATAGATGGGATCAATTCCTTAATTTCTCTTTCTTCTGTTTCATTGTTAGTGCATAGAGATGCAATTGATTTGTGCATTGATTTTATATCCTGCCACGTTGCTGAATTGCTGTATGAGTTCTACCATTTTTGGGGTGGACTCTTTGAGTTTTCCACATAAAGTATCTTGTCATCTGTGAAGACTGAGAGTTTGAATTCTTCTTTGCCAATTTGAATGCCTTTCATTTCTTTTTGTTGTCTGACTGCTGAGGTTAGGACTTCTAGTACTATGTTGAATAACAGTGGTGAGAGTGGGCATCCCTGTCGTGTTCCTGATCTGAGAGGAAAAACTCAAAGACCCCATCAAAAAGGAGAATTACAGACCAATATCTCTGATGAACATGGATGCCAAAATTCTAACTAAGATACTAGCCAATAGGATCTAACACTAAATAAAAAGGATTATTCATCACCTCTAAGTGGGATTTATTCCTGGGCTGCAAGGGTGGTTCGACATTTGCAAGTGAATCAACGTGATACATCACATTAATAAAAGAAAAGACAAGAACCATATGATCCTCTTAATTGATGCAGAAAAAGCATTTGACAAAATACAGCATCCTTTCTTGATTA
>NW_023226709.1:0-778 GCF_002007445.2 Ailuropoda melanoleuca
CCTTTGCCCCTCTCCCCACTCATGCTGTCTCTCTGAAATAAATAAATAAATAAAATCTTTTAAAAAATTACTGTTATTTTGGTTTAGTATGAAACTCCACATATATCAATCACAACCTTGTTACACAGTAATCTTTCCTAATACTGGCCTTTTATCCTTTGAATTATATCTTTCTACCTGGTTTTCCTTCCCTGACTCTCTTTCTCCTTATGACTTTTGTATGCACAACAAAGAAGTATGATTTCTGTTGCGGACCTTTACTTTCTTTCTTTTGATATATAATTAGGTTACTAATTTATTTGTATGTCCAGTGCAAACCTTTTAAATAAGGAAAGGCCTCTTGCTTGCTTGCTTTTCCCAAATAGAGAGAGAATATATGCCATTTTTATACTTTTCTCTCATATTTTTACACTTTAGCTTCTTTAACTGAATTTGACTGTTTATACTTGAATATGTAGCTGTAATTCCCTAGAATGCCAATGTAGTGTGGAAAAATAAAAATCTCTTTGAGTTCATGTTTACAGTTTGTTTTTTAAAGATTTTGTTTATTTGAGAGAGAGAACAAGCAGTGGGAGGAGGGGCAGAAGGAGAGGAAGAAGCAGTCTCCTTGCTGAGCAGGGAACCTGACATGGGGCTTGATCCCAGGACCCTGAGATCATGACCTGAGCTGAAGGCAACACTTAACTGACTGAGCCATGCAGGCACCCCTGTTTAGAATTTTTCTTAAAACTTTTCAATGCCCACCAGAATCACAGACTCTATGTCTGTCTCCAGCATA
>NW_023226710.1:0-778 GCF_002007445.2 Ailuropoda melanoleuca
AGCTGGGGTCATCCCCCTTTTAAGTCTTGCCCTGCCTTTGCCCTTCGCCAAGCCCCACCCTCCCGTCCCCTCCTCCGCCCGGTGCCGGCTTTGGCGAGTCGCTGGACTAGCCACTCATTCGCCACCACCCTTGCCCCTGGTCTAACTGGCTCCCGTTCCTGCCTTGCCCTTCCCATTTCCCCTCCGAATACTCGCTACTGCTTCGGACTCGCCTTTTATTTCCCTCGCATGGCCTTGCCTTCGCCTTGCTTTCTCTTCTGCCCGCGAATTCCTTCCTTCCCCCTTTCTTTCTCGCTTCTTTTTGATGTGTCCCATTAAGTTCTTGTAAACGTTCAAAGATAGGCGCTCCCTGGAGTTAACCCAGCCTCTACAGTTGTCTCCTTTCTCACACTGAGCGTATTTCAATACCACAACCTGTAACTCAACAGAAGTTACAAGTCACATGCCCTAAGGATAAATAACAGGGGACTCTGCCTGGTACTTGTCGGGAGTGATTATGTATACAGTATTCCAAAGATCCACTTTAACGGTAATTACACCTCTAATTTCTGTACCACTATACAGACTATAAAACATATACCTTACCTGGTTCAGTCCTTGAAACAACCCTGAGAGAGGATCAGATTTATCATGCCATTAATGTATAGGGAGAGTGAGGTTATTCCCGGCCCCATGATTACTTGTCTACCTGGTGGTGCCCTTGGAATTCATTCCTAGGTTTCTTGACTTCCTTTGGGATGATCTTCACACACTGATGAAATTGGAAGTTCAATATCTG
>NW_023226711.1:0-778 GCF_002007445.2 Ailuropoda melanoleuca
ATATACATGAAATCAGCATTCGCGTAGTGCATTCATGACTGGAAAACATTTTGGGGGTATCTTCATAACGTGGTAATCTCTTTAATTTCTTCACTTCAGCTCTTCCAGTGTGTTAACTCCTAAGCGTTCAACACAACCCCCATCCCAGTACCTAGCAGCCATTCGAAATTCTGTATACAACAGGAGTTGAGCATTTTTGAACAGATAGGAAGACTGGGGGAATAAAAGGACTTAAAAACATGTAAACGTCTATCTCTAGGAAATACAGTCTCTGGTGTAAAAAGAATGGTGCATTTTGTTGAATCTGTCGCTCTTTGTGCCTTGAAGTGATGGTTTCTTGTTTCATTGTTCTAATGAAACATTTTTGATGGGTCTCAAAATTATATTTTCACTTCATACATATACTAAGATTTAATTTTCTTAATTCTGGCAACAAATTTTAAAGGTGATTGAGAAAGGATTCATGGAAAGCAATTACAAATAATTTAAAGAATAACCAACAGGTCCACAAGGTTCTGCTGCTGTTTATCCTTTCAAATTTAATCATATCTTTGTGTTTTCATTTAAATACTTCTTTTTTGGGGGGACAGAATAACACCTCAACGATATTTTGTCCTCCTTAATGGATCTTTCAGGAGGCACCTGCTGTCCCTTTATTCTATTAACAGTGATACTAATTTGATACTTGGTAAAGGGGGTGTCCACCAGATCTCTCCACTGAAAAGGTATTTTGCTCTTTTTGTTATTAATACCTGTGGTGAGGAAGTTTTGAAACTGC
>NW_023226712.1:0-778 GCF_002007445.2 Ailuropoda melanoleuca
CCAGAGAGCACAGCCTGCACACTAAATCTCCAAACCGTCCACAGACTGGATTCCATACTTACTCTTTCTTGGCCCAGGGCTGCTTCTGTTCATGCTCGCATTCAGATGAACACTTTATATACTCCATACCAATACTGTCCAACACACTGACCATTCCATAGACATTTTTCCTGAGATTTATCTGGGTGCTATCCATACACGACATATATAAACATCTAGACATCTTGTATAAGCCATGACTGCTGTTTTGAAAGATGTTTACATTGACAGGTAATCAGGTATTTTGAGACATTTTACAAGAATTGTATGTTTTTCTGACCACTCTTTTACATAATATGTTTTCATTAATGTTCTATCGCTGAGGGGAAAGTGACCATAGCCTTAGCGACTTCACACAACAAACATTTATTCCTCACAGTTTCTACAGGTCAGAAGTCAGATATCTGCTCAGGGTCTCCCAAGACTCCCAAGTAATCAAGGTGCATGAGAGACATCATCTGCCTTCGGAGGCTTGTCTGGTGAAGAACCAGCTCTCAAGCTCGTTCAGATTGTTAGGAGAATTCATTTTGTGAGGTTGTACAACCAAGATCCCCTTTTGTTTGCTGGCTGTCAGTTGATAACTGCTCTCAGCTCTTGGAAGCTGCCCAGACGCCCTTTCAAAACATGGTGGCTTACTTCTTTCAAGGCCTTCTGGACAATCTCTCTTTCTCAAGTCTGCCAAAATGGAGTCTTATATAACACAATCTGTGAGTAACTATCCCATCATCTTTGCCATAGA
>NW_023226713.1:0-723 GCF_002007445.2 Ailuropoda melanoleuca
AGATTGAGAAATGTACCCTCTATTCCTACACTCTGAAGTGTTTTAATCAGGAAAGGATGCTGTATTTTGTCTAATGCTTTTTTCTGCATCAATTGAGAGGATCATATGGTTCCTGAGTCTTTTCTTGTTGACCTGATGTATCACACTGATTGATTTGCGAATGTTGAACCACGCTTGCATCCGAGGTATGAATCCCACTTGGTCATGNGGATTCTATTAGCAAGGATCTTGTTGAGGATTTTGGCGTCCATATTCATTAGGGAAATCGGTCTGTAATTCTACTTTTTGAGGGGGTCTTTGCTTGGTTTGGGGATCAAGGTAATAGTGGCCTCATAGAATGAGTTTGGTAGCTTTCCTTCTGTTTCTATTTTTTGAAATAGCTTTAGGAGAATAGGTATTATTTCTTCTTTGAATGTTTGGTAGAATTCCCCAGGAAAACCTTCCGGGCCTGGAGTTTTGTTATTTGGAAGGTTGTTTATCACTGACTCAATCTCTTCATAATTAATTGGCCTGTTTAAAAAATCTGTTTCTTCCTGTTTCAGTCTTGGTAGTATATAGGTTTCCAGGAAGGCCTCCATATCTTCCAGATGGCTTAGTTTTTTGGCATATAGCTGTTGATAAAAATTTCTAATAAGCCTTCCAATTTCAATGATGTTGGTCGTGACCTCTCCTTTTTCATTCATAATTTTAATAATTTCGGTCCTTTCTCTTTTCTTTTGGATA
>NW_023226714.1:0-1105 GCF_002007445.2 Ailuropoda melanoleuca
TACAGGTCGTATCTCCTGTGATTGTGTTTTAAGAGTGGTTCCCAGGTCCTTGAGAAAGAGGGTCCTGGGCCATGAAAAGGGCAAGAGGCTTTTAACAATATTTATGTATAGTTCAAAGGGGTAGAGAAAGAATTTACAAGTTGTCTAAAGAAAATGCTTAAGAAAAAGCAGGTTAGGCGCTTAGGAAGAAGTTTAGTCAAGCCGAGGGAAGTTTTGAGGCCATCTTGTTTGATTTCTAAAAGAGGTACATTATGTATTTACAATTTTTGAGCCATATAGGATAATCCAGACTTTTCCCATTGTCTGTCTCTAGAGCCTCATCGGTAGCCATCCTGCCTTTTTCTGAAGCCTACTCATACCCCCTGGCCTTTTTGGCTGTGCCTGGACCATTCTAGAAAGGGCTCTGCAGCCTTACCTTGTCCTGGCTGTTCCCTGGTCCTCCCTTCCAGGCACAGCTCTCCTTCTCTGTGGAACTCTCTGACACTCAGCTTCTCTCCTCTGTGGACCCTTATAGTCTCTACTGCTTTTATGGCCCTGTCTCAGTTTTAAGGGCCTCAGTTGATTTTTGAGTTCCTCAAGGGCACAAGTATATTTTATTCATTTTATTGGTTCTACCTAAAGAATGCTTGCTTCTCCATAATCAACTGGGGGTAAGAGATGATGTATACAATGTTGTTGGAGGATCTGTCATTTTTTTCCTCCTGAAACCTGAATCTCATCAACTAGGGAAAAGGCATAGAGCATTGTATTTATAATATTGGGCATGCTATGCCGCTGGTCATTTTCGGAGTCTGGATCTTACAGTGACTTCCACTGCCTAAGAAGTATGCATGATATAAAGGGAATAATTGCCTATGTTTCNTCCTATGTTTCTGCTTAATGGCAATAATTTTATTCTGAATATGTGAGGCCTATTAGGAATATATTTAATAATCCCACTACTGTAAAATGCTCTTGTTGAGATCTCATGACAATGAGGTCTTACCCACTATAGGGATTCTGAGTAAAGCAGTTCATAAATTATTTCTATTTTAGATTGTATGGAAATACATGTAGAAAGGTCATGTATGCACCAGTCCAATTCTATTCCCAAGCTGCATGAGAT
>NW_023226715.1:0-778 GCF_002007445.2 Ailuropoda melanoleuca
AGGCTGATTCCGTGGATGTTCAGGCTGGTCTGGTGCCTATCCAGCTCGACTCAGGGGACCGGCTGAAAAAGGGGTCCTCTACTCCTCCGCCATCTTAACTCCTCTCCTATGTGAACATTTCTGAAGTCAAGGTCCATCTGCCTTGATAATCTGATGAGATCTGCTAGATAGATATTGGTTTTCTTTACAGGAAAAATAAAATTTATTTTTGAACATCATTATTGTCACTCGTAATTGCTTAATTCAAATAATTTATGAAAATTCAAACATAGATTGTATAATTCATTTACTAGAAATCAAAAAGCCACTGTTTTCAGAACTGTTTATCCATTTTTATAGCATGGATCTCATCTTTTCTTACTTTTCTGTTTTCTTGTTTGCTTTATTTTGTTTTACAGGCAAACAAACCTGGCTACAAATACTTCTACGTTGTTTAATATGCTTTCTAGCTGAATATTGCTTGTACAAATTTAGGAAAATGAGTATTAATTCTATTTGTTCTCGAAGTAGTGTTTCCATACTTAGTTTCTATTTAAATATTTTAAAATCAATTTTTATCCTTTAATAGAAAAAAAACAAGGCTTAAAAAATTAATGGTACCTCAAAAACTTCAATGGGGATTTTCAATGAGACACTAAGTTTTATTCTGTGACTCTCATATGCCTTCAGCAAGTTTTCATTTTACAGCCAATTTTAGCCCATACATAGTGATGCTTCTCTTGCCTAAGGGCTATAAACTTTAATAGAGTCCCTGATACAGAGCTCACACTCTGACCGC
>NW_023226716.1:0-778 GCF_002007445.2 Ailuropoda melanoleuca
ATTTCTTGGGGAAAATACCTTTGAGGGAAAATGGAGAGAGAGGAAATAGAGAAGACTGAGAGGGCCTCAGGCCACAATACCCTTCTGACCCCTGTGAAGGAGAGAGGGAAGGAAAGAACGGTGGGTGGGAAGAGGCTTAGAATGCAGAGCAGTTCTAAAAGTCTCAGGAAGGCCAATGGGGAGTCCTCAAGCCAAAGTAATTAGTGAGGAATGAGCCTGACTTTGTTTTCCTGCCATACCTGGTCATCTGCAGGGAGGAGCTAGTGGGCAGCTTGACCTGGGAACCCATGTTGCGGTAGATTAAAGCCCAACACCAGGGGTTGTTCCCCAGGACTCGTCGACAGAACTGTTTTTATAATTTTGAAGATATCTGCAAAAATTTGTGTGGGAGTTTGGAGTATTTCAAGGTTGTAGGGGAGGGGAGGTGACATTTCAGTGAGAATCACAACAGCCTAAACAACCAACATTTAAATGCGCATCAAGTACTTGCTAAACACTATACATGCATTAAGTCATGCAATGCTAGGATAACATTGTGAAGTGCTCTAGTAGGTAGAACTCCTTCAGTTGGGAATGACAGACCTAAAATTAACCTGCGTGGAAAAAGAATTTATAACCAAGATGTCTCAGAGCTGGGATTAAAGGGGGGCAGGTGAGGTAGGTCATGCAATTGCACGGCAGGATCCTGTTTTTATTTTAAAAGTCAGAATTTTTTTTCGATCATGGATTTTTTTACATTTTGATTTTTAAAAAGTGTTGTTTAAAATACTTTTTTTTT
>NW_023226717.1:0-778 GCF_002007445.2 Ailuropoda melanoleuca
ATTTTCTTTTTTGTTCTTCTTTATGCTCTTCTATATAATCATTGACTCAACAAATACTTACAGAGTACCATGATTTATTTAACCAATTCCTTATTGTTGGAAAGTGAGGTTGTTCCAATTCCCACACTTATCAATACTGCTGTAATGAGTACCGTCACACATAAATCTTGTGGACGCTTGTGATATTTTTCTCCTGCTCGAAAACTTCACTTGTTCCCCACAGCCCAAGGCAACAAAAACCAAATTGCTCCGTACCCCGGTGATACCTAAATGCCAACCCAAACCTCCTTTCCTGTCCTCAGCCTTCAAGTAGAGTTGCTTTCAAGCCTCACACCAAAGCCTGAATGAGGAAGGATGGTGAGAGAGAGGTCACCAAGACCTAGATTTCTGGGTCAAGAACACCATGAAAGAGGAGTTTTATGGGGGCCAAATTGAGCTGTTATCAAATGCTACCAATGACTCCTGAGATGCGGCATGAACACCCTCCACTTGAGTGAAGGAAGGTCACCGGTCACTGCTGCCCCAGTGGACTTGCTCTTGCAGATCTGGGGCCAGAGAGGTGAGAGCCACAGAGAACAAGAAGGACGTTTAAGGGGACAGAGATGGCCACACCCCAGCACAAGGGCAAGAGCCTACGGGATGTGTGGAGCAGACCAGTCTCAGAGCTACCAGAGAGCCAGAAAAGTACCCTGTCAGGAGAGGTAAGGGTGCTGGGACTACAGCACGCCTAGGCAGTCGCCATCTGGAATTCCTCTCTAGTGGATTGCCTGTTTCCATC
>NW_023226718.1:0-778 GCF_002007445.2 Ailuropoda melanoleuca
AGATCTCCACCTCTTTCCCAGGCCTCCTAGGGTTTTGGCATTGAGGCTCCCCCTCTGCCCGAAAAATCCTGCCTTATCTCAGTAGAGATCTCGTTCATTCCCAGGGCTGGGCTGCTCTGTCAGGCAGCTGTCTCAAGTGCAAGTCCTGTCTCCCACACAGCAAGTAAGCCATACACCAACTCCGAGAATCCGGCTCACGGGACTCGACCTTTCTTCTGCTACATGTAGGTCTGCCCAAGGGGGGGCATCCAGCCTCTGCCCAAACTGTCCAGTGACAAGGAGGGGAGGTGCCAGTGCTCCTGTGGAGGTGACTGGGCAGTGGGAAGGCACTTCCTGAGCACAGAGCCCCAAGAAAGCAGCTTCACTCAACCTCTACTCCCAACCCTCCAGGCAGTTTTGTTGTTGTTGTTGTTGTTTTAAGTAGGCCATGCCCGGCATGGAGCCCAATGCGGGGCTGGAACTCCCGACCCTGAGACCTAGACCTGAGCTGAGATCACGAGTTGGCCATTTAACCGACAAAGCCACCCAAGGGCCCCCCTCCCAGCAGTTTCGGGCTCTGGGGTAACTACAGTACTCCACTGCCTCAGCTGTTCCTCATATGACATGATTATCAAGAAGTGTTTACTGCCCCATAAAAGGTTCCTGGCTGACGTGCAGACTCGAAAGCCCCAGCCATATGCACATAATTTCCTTCTGCCACTTCCCTAGGAAAGTCTAGCCATCCTTATGTTCTTACCACATCCTCGGGGAAAGAGGAATCTGAAGAGCACACATCTCT
>NW_023226719.1:0-778 GCF_002007445.2 Ailuropoda melanoleuca
CCGGTGAAATGTTTGACAGCCTGGGAGATGGATCGGCAATACGGCTCAAGCCACACTTCCAGGGCAGAATTGAAGCCATCCTTCCTGGGAACGGCCTCATAGATCAACCCGAACACGCTCATCAGCCCAGCCGCCCACCGCCTTGCCACCCCACCCTCCTCCTCTGGGCTCTCCTGGGCTCGGCCCTGGGCGGCTGTCAGCTGGTGGGGGATCCACGCCCGGAACAGCAGACCCGGGCAAGACCTTGGGCAGACGAGGTGCCACTGGACAAATCCCAGTGCACAAGGCAACTCAGCAAGGATTTCAACACGAGTTTCTCCGGTGTCATGAGATACCATTCAGTTATCATGTTTATAACACATTTCACGGACTGTTGCAAAGACCACACACGGAGCGCATTCCCCCAGGCCAGAGACTGTGCGAAATAATCGTGCGTTACTCCGTTCAACCCTCATCCGTCCTATGGGATAGGCACCATTAGCCGAGTTTAGAGAGGAGTCGTCCACTCCCTCACTGCACATATGGACCAGAGAAGTTAAGTCATTAGCCCAAGGTCACACAGCAAACCAGTGGAGTGGCTGTGCCCTTGCATAGAGGTGGCACACCTTCTAGATTCCTGGGCCGTCTTCGCATTTGTCCTGGGACAAGTGTCCCCACAGCTGCAGTGCTGTGATCTGAAAGACTGTCCCTCTGATTCGGGCCCCATCTTCACGTGCTCCCAGGGACACTCTGTCCTGAGGGGCAGGTGAATGTTAGGAGTAAGCAGGGTTTCCCCACA
>NW_023226720.1:0-778 GCF_002007445.2 Ailuropoda melanoleuca
ACTGATCAAGACTGGTATCACTCAACAAATATGGCAGTTAATGTTATTATTATAATATACCAAGAAAATACAAGACATGATCCATCTTCTCGAAGAGTTCTTATGTTAACTGGCGAAATTACACACACACATCTGAAAATAGTGCATAGCAGGTTCTGAATATTCTGAGCAAGTCTTGTGCTGACAATGTTGCTGAGCACTCTGGACAAGTGGTATATTGACAACTACTCCAGACATTTAGTGGTTAGAGAGATTGATGGGTTGAACTAGATGGAGGAGCTACTGAGGATAGAAGTGGAACTTGAGATGCGTTTGAAGGGTAAGCTTTGCATGGATAGAAAGAAATAGCAAGGACATCCCAAATTAGGAAACACAACAAAACACACAAGTAAAATGTGTAAAATGGTCAAATCGGAAGATTCAGGTTGGAGGGTTTGATAGAAGCTATTTATATTTGGAGTCTATTGAACGTCAAGATGACAATCTGGGTTTTATTCTTTTGGACATGCAGAACTGTAGGAGACTCTGATCAGTGCTTTAAAGAAATATTGTGCCTTGTATTAACAAGTCACAATATTAAAGAATTCATCAGAATGTATGATAACATCTCCTAATAGAGTCAGAGCAGTGGTCAAGAATGATAGTTCTGTAATAACAGTACCTGGGGTTCAATTCTAGCATCACCACTTACTACCTGGGACCTTAGATAAACCAGTTAACTTTTTATTTATTATTTATTTATTTATTTAAGATTTATCTATTTATTAGACAGAGAGAG
>NW_023226722.1:0-778 GCF_002007445.2 Ailuropoda melanoleuca
TTTTGTTTTTTGCTTCCCATGGTATTTCTTAATTATTGGTTGGTATAAGCATAGCCTTTGAAGCTGTCATACCAGCAGGACAATTTGCGACTGGTAGGACCTTTCATTTTTGTTATTGAAGGTGACTCAACTTGAACTCTGTGAGTGATTAAGAAAACACTCCGAAATGGTTTAAGCAAATAAGGAAAATTAATGCCTGTAATTAGCTAAAAAGTCCATAGGCAAGACTGGCTTCGGGCATGGCATGATGAAGTGATCCAGTGCAATCACTGGGAAATATTTCCTTTTCTCCAGAAGACTGGCTTCATTCTCAGATGGAGTTCCCCACCCCAGCCCAGCTGTGGTCGTGAGATAGGTGCTCCCAGGCCAAATGCTTCCATGCTCATACCACAGGGACACAGAGCTTCCTTCTCCCAGGGAATGTCAAACACAGGTCCTGAGCCTGGATGCATCACCATGTCCCCGGGATGGCGTACACTTGCTTCTTCTAATCCGGGCTCATCCCAAAAGTTGGCCGGGTGGAGGCTGGGGAATGGTAGTCCAACCCAAACCACATGGGCAAAGAATAAGTGATGGGCAGGTCCCCAAAGAAAAGTGGGGTGCTCCTTACCAGGAAAAGAATGGGGGGCTGTTGGCCAAGACAAGCAAATCCATCCCAGAAGACAATGTAAAGGCAGGGGTTGTTATTTATGAGTCTTGGGGTCAGAGCCAGTTGGTTAGTCGTTTTGAGTGTTTAAACAGGGAAGGAGAATAGCTGTCAAAATATTCATGGATTAAA
>NW_023226723.1:0-778 GCF_002007445.2 Ailuropoda melanoleuca
CTGCCTTTATGTATTTGCCTAGGCTTGGTACTTCGGATAGGAGGAGTCATACAATATTTGTTCTTTTGTGTCTGGCTTATTTCACTCAGCATGCCTTCAAGGTTTGTGTATGTTACATCATATGTCAGAATTCCCTACCTTTTCCAGGCTGAAAAATATTCCATTATATGTATATATCACATTTCATTTATCTGCTGATGACCCAAAGTGATTTTTAAGCAACTAGATATTTCTTTTCCAAGATCTCTAAAAATTCTGTAATATATAATAACTTAGATGTATGCGATCTCTTCAGTGTTTGAAGACATTAATTATACTTTTAAATGAAGTTCTGACCTATTTGCTCTGTTATCTGTGTTTTCTCCCAAGTAAATAAGTCCCTTTATTTTCTCGCTTCCACAGTGTTAGCTAGCCCCGGTATTTGGTAATTTTAGATCATGGGCTTACCTTCCTGGTTGAGCTTCTATAGAATGTCTGTGGCTTCTGTTTGTACATCCATTTCAGATGGGGAGTGAAAGTCTTGGGGAACACCACAGACAAATGCTGCCCAATTTCTAATTAGAATAAGGGAGAGGCAGGGTACGCTTCCCACCCTCACAACTCCAGCCTAGAGGCCAATTCCCCTCCCCTCCTAGTGCCCCCACCCCAGAAGAGGACAGAGGAGGACCCAGGTGACTGGGCTACCATTGCTTCAGGCTCCCAAACAATCAGCTTGGCTGTTTTGCCTGGTCCTCCCCCTGGGATGGTTTTCCCCACCTCCATCTTCACATCTGCAAAA
>NW_023226724.1:0-778 GCF_002007445.2 Ailuropoda melanoleuca
TAGATGAGCAGAAGACAGAGAATGGAAAAGATAAGGAACAGAAACAAACAAATACCGATAAAGAGAAAATGAAAGAGAAAGGGAGCTTCTCTGACACGGGCTTAGGTGATGCGAAAATGAAATCTGATCCGTTTGCTCCCAAAACTGATACTGAGAAGTCTTTTCGGGGTAGCCAGTCTCCCAAAAGGTATAAGCTTCGAGATGACTTTGAGAAGAAGATGGCTGACTTCCATAAAGAGGACATGGATGATCAAGATAAGGACAAAGCTAAGGGAAGGAAGGAATCGGAGTTTGATGATGAACCCAAATTTATGTCGAAAGCCCTAGCAGGTGCAAACAAAAACCAGGAGGAGGAGAAGTCAGGCAAATGGGAGGGCCTGGTGTATGCACCTCCAGGGAAGGAAAAGCAGAGGAAAACAGAGGAGCTGGAGGAGGAATCTTTCTCAGAGAGATCCAAGAAGGAGGATCGGGGAGGGCCCAAGAGAACCGAAAGTGGGCACAGGGGGTTTGTGCCTGAAAAGAATTTCCGAGTGACTGCTTACAAAGCAGTCCAGGAGAAAAGCTCATCACCTCCCCCGAGAAAGACCTCTGAGAGCCGAGAGAAGCTAGGAGCCAAAGGAGACTTTTCCACAGGGAAGTCTTCCTTTTCCATTACTCGAGAGGCCCAGGTCAATGTCCGGATGGACTCTTTCGATGAGAACCTTGCAAGACCCAGTGGCTTATTGGCTCAGGAACGCAAGCTTTGTCGGGATCTAGTCCATAGCAACAAAAAGGAACA
>NW_023226725.1:0-409 GCF_002007445.2 Ailuropoda melanoleuca
GTAGCCTGAAAGCAGCCATTGATAACACATCAACCAATCAGCCTGGCTGTGCTCCAATAAAACTTTATTTGTGCACATGGAAACTTGAAGGTCAAATAATTCTCGTGCATCATATTATATATTATATATTCCTTATTTATAAATAAATAAATTTATAAATAAATAAATAAATAAAATCTTTAAAAAAAAAAAACTATTCTGAGCTTGCTGGCCATACAAAAATAGGCAGAGCTAGATTGGACCTGTAAGCCATCATTTACTGACCCCTGGTCATATGGATAGTTTACTTTCTGTATTTTTTTTTAAGATCTTATTTATTCATTTGACACAGAGAGAGACAGCCAGCAAGAGAGGGAACACAAGCAG
Source organism: Ailuropoda melanoleuca (assembly GCF_002007445.2). Taxonomy (NCBI): domain Eukaryota; kingdom Metazoa; phylum Chordata; class Mammalia; order Carnivora; family Ursidae; genus Ailuropoda; species Ailuropoda melanoleuca. The sequence goes on from NW_023226725.1 coordinate 367, forward strand.
GGGGAGTGGGAGAGGAAGAAGCAGGCTCCCAGCAGAGGAGCCT
>NW_023226725.1:438-1432 GCF_002007445.2 Ailuropoda melanoleuca
GGGATCACGCCCTGAGCCGAAGGCAGATGCTTAACGACTGAGCCACCCAGGCACCCTGGTATTTTTTTTTTTCGTTAAAAAAAAAAACATTAACTTTGGAAGGCACTGTCACCTTTGAATTTTAGTCGTTGTGGATTTTACTGTGAAGGCAATTCTATGTATACGTCTGCTTTTCTGCCTACTGCTATGGAATTTTTTTCTTGCTGCCTCTTTGAAATCCAGAAAGATCTTTTTTTTCAAGCCATCACCGTACTGTCGGGACAGCCATTTACTTTTTCACTAACTCATTCAGTATATATTTATGAAGCACCTGCTGGGCAACAGGGAGGTGGCAAGAACGGCGCTGGAGCTGGGGGAGCGATAGCTGTGATAGACTTGGCCTCTGCCGCTGTGGAACTCTCTGGCTGGCGGGGATGAGGTTAGTCATGCACAGTGCTGGGAAAATCGCAGCGTGCATTGGAGGTGTGGACTCCAACACTGATTTCCGTGGCTCCCATAACACATGCATCATGCAAGTGTATGTGGCCGAGTGTGATCGTCGGTATCCTGGGAAACAAGAAGGCAGTTCACAATCGTGGTGTCGGGCATTTGAGCGTAGCAATGGCAGAAACTTCTCCAGAAATCAGTCTGCAATTACAGTTGGAAATTGTTGGGCCCATTGGAGATTCTCCTTTGACTCTGTGTCCTAGTTTGAAGCATCTCTGTCTTTTTTGGTGAGCATTTTCGTTTTCTCCTGGCCTGGGAAGGGGGCTGAGTGAGACTCCTGTTAGCCCCAACTGCAAGGTTGGACATTACCACAACCAGTCAAGGGAAAAGGGGTGGGGGTGGGGGAACGTCAAGGTCTGCCCAGCCCTGCTGCTGTGAGGCTTTGGGAGTTATGAGGAGAAAANGGAAAAGGTTATGCTTCACCAGAAAGTAATGAAGAAGCTAAAACTGCTGCCTGCGGTAAGCCTGGTTTGAATGCCTTGTGAAATTGCACAGAGGCGTGCGTAGG
>NW_023226726.1:0-2652 GCF_002007445.2 Ailuropoda melanoleuca
AGTGAGTGACGGATCCTCACTCCTTTCTCTTCTTGGCACCAAGCCACATCCTACCAAATTGCATGCTCCAGATGCCATTGCTGGGCAATTATTGGAGGACTTGGCAGTTCATTCAGGTGCCTCATAAAAGTCAGAACGTGAGGAGCAAGGAAGAAGATAGTGAGATACTAAGGGTCTGGGTTAGACATTGTCTTACCAGAGTGAGTTCTAGGTAGCTTTTTAAAACTGACTTAGCAGTCGCAAGATGGCCCCACAGCAGACATTGGGTCCTCTCTCAAAGACTCTTCTTTATCTGGGGCTACGGCTGTAAGTTCTTTAGAAAAGGGGACAGTGCTGGACTTGATTATACAGAGTCTTATTCGCTACTAATCATCTCTTCCAATTAATGCTGAGCTGACTTGAGGACCAGGTAAGTATAACCTAATTAAGGACTTGTATTTAAACCTCTCAAGTCATTCACATAATTATCTTCAGCTTTTCCCTTGCTATTCACTGTTCATTAGATCAGGTTGAGCCCCTTATTATAGTTTTTGTTTAATTTAGATAACTGTTCTCTGCTTCATTGTCGCTCTTAAAGCTCTAACCATTGAGCCTTCCGGGATGAAAGCCTTCTTCTCTGAGCATTGCCAGTGGGAGCGTGAGAAGGAATCGGGAGGACTGAGGTGGGGGGACGCTCCAGGGGGTGGGGAGTCTGTTGGCAACACGTCATCTACAGTTTTATACTCTTAAAATGCTTTGTGATTGAATGTAATTTTTTTAATAGTCTTTCTTTGAATTATGCAGATTTAATCTGGGACTCATACCAAATACGAAATTAAATGAATCCCATTTCACAAAGTAAAATAGCTAGTCATTAGGCGTTGGGTAACTAAGCAGCTTTACATAAGCATGGTCAGGTATTTGAGGGGTTTGGTATTTGTTCCATTGATTTCTACTTTCTACCTTTTAATCTTTAGGCCACTGAATTAGCAGTACCTTTGGGAGGCTTTTCTGAAACTGAGAATAAAACAAGAATTTATCACTTAAACTTCTGGTCCCAATCATAGATCGATAGGAAAGGGAGGAAAGAACCAGCCCTCCTCTAAGAAACCCATCTTGCCTTTAGAAGATTCCCATCCATCTCTGCCTCTAGAAAATTTTATGCTAAATAATTCTGGTGGGAAATGCGGAGAGTACCGTACCCTATGACCTATATATATCCTCAGTGGAGTTTAATATTTCTAAACCTTTAGCTTTGACTTCTCAGCCAGCAGCTATCATCTGGTCGTACCTAGTGTCTAATGCTGAGGAATCACAAAAACAATATAGACTAAATTACAATGGCATTTTTCGTTTCCAAAGTTTTGTGGGTCAACAAACTAGGAATTCGATAACCAGTGACACCACACATTTGCTCTCCAAGTGTGGGAGATCTTTTACGTGCACAAAACCACCATAAGTATTAAACTCTTGTTGCAAAACTAACAACTCCAGGGACTCAGAAAGTTGGTATCAGCAAAATTGTCTTAGCAGTCTAATATGATGTGTCGTCCTTGGCCCCAGCTTTAATTAAAAGTACTCATTTAAAAATGTGGCTACAAAGAATTTAAAAAGTGAAATGATGCTTATCACATTTCTCAACAGAAAGGAAAATGAGCCAAATGTCCCCCTACAGCCTTGGAAGAAAAGCATTCAAAATAAGTGTTCAAATAGAGTTAGCAGTGGTATTACCATTACTCCGAACAAGCACTACTTACAAATACCGATTGATAATTTCCCAGAATTAAAGATGGCTTTACCGTATTAAGAAGAGGATTTACCGTTTCCAGGAGTGTAGTCAGATTTATCATTCTGCAGTTATTTTACGTTTTCTTTTAAAAAGCTGGGCAACGTTACCAGGGTAAAAATTTAGGGCTAATGAGGTGACTCATTCATTATCAGAGCCAAATTATTCCACGAGCTTTCAAGTTCAGAATTCCAATCCAGTCCAGAACTTTTATTATATTTTAATTAAATAGCCCCAGCCTGTTCTAAGTAGTAATGACTATCCCTCACACACACACACACACACACATACACACACACACACACACACACACACACACACACACGACACGCACCCAGCCTTTGCCCACCCTGGGTGTTATAAAGGCAGACCGATATTGTGTGGTCTCTGACACATTTGTGACCTCCAATTTCAGTACAGAGTGAGGCCGTGGGTAAAATCAAGTCCAGGTAACATTTCTAATGACAAAGCAGTNAGTCCAGGTAACATTTCTAATGACAAAGCAGTAAGAGTGGCTTTAGAAAAAACTTCGGTGAAGTCACCTGCTACACAGAAAGACCTTTAGCATCAGGCAGAACAAAAACTCAAGCTTCAGCTACCAAAGCCCTGTGCCATTCGAGCCAAAGAAATCCCTAGTTTTCTATCAGAGTCTCACAAAATTTAATTTGTAATTGTGGTGTGAATTCAAAATATGTGTCCTTTGTGAAAATCATGCTGTGAGCATTGGCCTCCAAAGCACCTAAGAACAGATCCAATAGGACAATTTCAACCAGAGTGAACCCCTATTTTATATAGAACATTCTTGAAGCGCTGTTCTGGATGTCATTAGCTCATCACACAGGCCTTCCACTACCAGGCAGGGGCGCTAATGATAGAAAGGAAAAGGA
>NW_023226727.1:0-521 GCF_002007445.2 Ailuropoda melanoleuca
GCAACATCTCAAATAAAAACAGAGGCAAAAATCCTCAATAAAATACTAGCAAACAATACATTAAAATCCAACAATACATTATAAAAATTCATTCATGTAGGATTTATTCCTGGGATGCAAGGGTGGTTCAATATTTGCAAATCAATCAACATGATACATTACATCAATAAGAGAAAGGATAAAAACCATAAGATGATTGTTTTAATAGACATGGAAAGAACATTTGACAAAGTACAACAACTTTCATAATAAAAGCCTTCCACAAAGTAGGTTTAGAGGGAATATACNAGGTTTAGAGGGAATATACAGCAACGTGATAAAGCCCATCAATGAAAACATTACAGTAATATTACACTCAACTGGGAAAAATTGAGAGCTTTTCCTTTGAGTCAGGAATATGACAAGAAAGTTCATTTTCACCACTTTTATTCAACATAGTAATGGAAGTCCCAGCAACAGAAATTAGACAACAAAAAGAAATAAAAGCCATCTGAATTGGTAAGGAAGAAGTAAAATTTTTA
>NW_023226728.1:0-778 GCF_002007445.2 Ailuropoda melanoleuca
CCTCATGAATGATGTTAGTATCCTAATAGGAAGAGAAAGGGACCAGAACTCTCTCCCTCTCTGTACCATGTAAGGCCCAATGAAAAGGTGGCTGTCTGCAAGGCAGGAGAGAAAGCTCACACCATGGACCAAACTGGCTAGCATCTTGCTCTTGGACTTCCCAACCTCCAGGACTATGAGAAATAAATGTCTCTTGTTTAAGGTACTTAATCTGTGGTATTTTGATATAGCAGCCCAAGTTGACTGAGACAGATGGGAATAAGAATACCAAATTATTTTAAAGAGTTATTAGGTCACAAATGAGACATTGTATATGAAATCTCTGTAAAATTTTAATCAGTAAGCTAATTACAAGTACTATGTTAGGACCTAGAGAGAGAGGCATAGACCTTGCCCTCAAAAAGGTCATAGTTTCCTAGGTGAGATATATACGTATAATCACGTATATCTTTTATGATATAAAAGAAAAAGGGCCAAAGTGCCTGTGTGGCTCAGTCGGTTAGGCGGCTGACTCTTGGGTTCAGCTCAGGTCATGCTCTCAGAGTCCTAGGATTGAGCCCCATGTCGGGCTCCGTGCTCAGTGGGGAGACTGCCTCTCTCTCCACCCTTCCCCCCTGCTCTTGTGCACCTGTCAAATAAATAAATCTTAAAGAAAAAAGAAAAAGAGCCATATTTGTTCATTCTTCATCTATTCATTCAATTAACAACTATGTTTTAAGCACTACTGTGTGTCAAGTGCTATTCTAGATTTGGGGCATCAAATCTAAGTGAGGGTGTT
>NW_023226729.1:0-778 GCF_002007445.2 Ailuropoda melanoleuca
CCTCCAGGCTCAGCCCCAGCATTCAGGGTCTTCTCACTACATTTTATCAAAGAAAGACCTTCCACCATTTAAATCAAAAGTTATCAGCCAAGAACTTGGAAACTATTGACGACATCATTGTGTAAGGACTCTTTAAGTTTGCTACCTAATTTTGTCAAACACCTGTCTCGTGAGTCTTAGCTTCTCTTGGAAATGATCACGGGTGATCTAAGCAAGTCACTGGATGTCTTTCTGTCCTTCCTTCCTTCTCTCCTTCTCTCCCTTCTCTTTCCCACCCTCCTTCTTGTCTTTCTTTGAATCTGGAGGATTCAAGTGTTGTTTAGAAATGGAAACTTTTTGATTCCATAAATATTTGTTTTCAGAAGTGATGGACTCGTAACACAAACAGATAAAGATTGGAATCTCCAATGAAATCCATACTGAGGTGGAGTTTGCTGTTTCTCCCCGATGGTAGAAGCATGGCAGAGAGCAGGTTGTCCGTCAAAGTGTGTTTTGGGCACACGGACCATTAGAAACAGTCGGAGCATGCCTACCGAGGCAGGTATAGGGAAAGGAGCCACCTCAGGGGTGTTGCTGGACAGACATCCTGACATAGAGGGCAAGCCAGCCTCCCCAGGTTTCAGTCTGCCTCAACTCCTTACTGCCCTGGCTTTGGCCTCAACATCTGGAACAGCAACGACCATATCCACAAGACTGTTGTCGGAGCCTCAGTGCTCCCATCTGGTGACCGTGTCCGCAAGACTGTTGTCAGAGCCTCAGTGGGCCCATCCAGTGACTG
>NW_023226730.1:0-778 GCF_002007445.2 Ailuropoda melanoleuca
CTGACTGTGCTGTGCAGCTGAGTTCTAAGTTTCTTCATTTTTGCTCTTTTCACTCATTTTCTGACTCTCTTTGACACATCATGTGGAGACCCAATAAATAAATTTAAAGAAGTTAATTCTATTTCAAGCATAATATTCAAGTGGCTTGGCTTTCTGAGAGCAAAAGAAATCAGACGACTAAGCTGGAGGTATTTAAGAACAAGAATAATCTTTCGGGCTTGTCTTTTTTTTTCAACTTGGTGGGAATATCCAGTAGTTGTCAAAAATTGGGGGGCTTTGCGCCATTACTATAGGAGGTGCTGAGGGGACAGTGGTGAATTAAATAAAGCCTTTAATTCAAGGAGCTTATATTCTAACAAAGAAAATGCATATTAAATTAAAATGTTGCACCTTTGGGGCGTCTGGGGGCACGGTCAGTGAAGTGTCTGACTCTCGGTTTCAGCTCAGGAGGTAATCTCAGGGTCGTGAGATTGAGCGGACTCCAGGCTCAGCTCGCAGCCTGCTTGAGATTCTCTCTTCCTCTCCCTCTGCCCCTCTCACTCATGCACTCTCTCTCCCTTTAAAATAGATAAATAAATATTTTAAAAAAATAAAATGTTGCACATTTAATAACTGCAAGAGTGCAAAGAGCTGTGAAAGATAGAATGCCAGGGAAGCATTTAATGGGGGTTCTAACATCATTTGTAAGAGTCAAAAAATGTTCCCTGAGGGATCCCTCCTACATTGTTGGTGGGAATGCAAGTTGGTACAGCCACTCTGGAAAACAGTGTGGAGGTCC
>NW_023226731.1:0-778 GCF_002007445.2 Ailuropoda melanoleuca
AGTACAAGATTATTCATGGTAATTTTGATCATTTTTGATGTTTCAAAGAAAACTGCCACATGAGCATCACACTTACCACCAGTCAAGAATTTGTTTTTAAGCTTGACATTCTGTTTCACATTCATGTTTTGTTGACCTTGCCTATTTATCCTTGCATGCCCTTCCTTTTGCCCTTTCTCAGTTTATTAAGGCACTACATCACACTCTTTCTGACCTCCAGGCCTTTATGTATGCTATTACTTTGCCTAGAATTTGCCCTTTCTCCTCCTTCCTGCCTCCTTCAATTAACTGACCTCAGAGGCATATTTTTCACATCTCAATAGGGTGATTTCTTCCACTTCCATCGCCCCTCCACCCCCTCAAAAAAGGGAAAATTCCCTTACAATTACCCCTGTTTCAATACACTCCTCACAGAGGATCTGTTTTCTTCACTGTATACTCTGTAAGGGCAGAAGCTGGTTGTTATGTTTACCAGTTATATCTCTGAAGCCTTCCTAGGACACAGTACACATAAATGAATCAATCTTAAGTTGAATTGAATTAAGATTACTACCAGAATATTGTAGGTGCTCTAAGAAGTTAAGGAAGTGAATGAGGAGGGGCAAATATAAGAGGAAAAGAGACAGTCATCAGAATAATAGTAAAAGGGGTGCCTGGATGGCTCAGTCGTTAAGCATCTGCCTTCAGCTCAGGGTATGATCCCAGGGTCCTGGGATCAAGCCCCTCATTGGGCTCCCTGCTCTGCTGGGAGCCTGCTTCTTCCTTTCCCACTCCCCTT
>NW_023226732.1:0-778 GCF_002007445.2 Ailuropoda melanoleuca
CGCCACTCACAGCTCTCCGTGTTTGGGGACGCCTCCTCGGTGGCCGCAGGGACTTCCTCCAGGAGCCCGGCCGGACCAGCTCCAGCTGCAGGGGCAACACGAGGGACATGGAGACGGCGAAGAACCCAGTGTCCCGGGGACTCTGCCCGTGACCCTCCCAGCCTCGGACCAAAGCCCGGATTGGGGGACACCGAGACCGCGCGAATCGTGGCTGCGGAACACATTGGCCAAGCCGGTAGGCCTGGGCTGGAGGCCCGGGGGCGCAGAGCGAGCTGGGAGGGCCCGAGGGGCGGGGGACGGGCGGCACTCACGCAGGCCCCCACGTCCCGCCGCGCGGCCGCCAGCAGCTCCAGGGTCGGGCGGGTGCCGGGGAACCGCTCGGGGCTCGGCAGGCGGCTCAGCACCGCCTGGGCGTCCGCTAGGCTCCGGACTACGAAGCGGAGGCGCGCACACGACTGCGGGTAGCGAGCGGGAGTTAGAGAGGCAGCGCCCGGGTCCGCGCAGCCGCCCCACCGTCCCCCGACGGCTCGCCTGCCTCACCCAGGGCCGCGGAGGATCCTTCCTTGGGCGGAAGGAGCAGTTGCGCGGCCTCCAGCTCAGCGTCTCGTCCTCCTGCGGGACAAGGGCCGGGGTGAGGCTGGGCCACCTCGCCAGGCCCCCGAAGTGCTGCGACGGCGGGGATTCCTGCTCGTGGAACGCGCCTGGCCAGGACGGTTGTGCGGATTGTGCACGGAACCCCGCAGCTCTCCGAAGGCGGGAACGCGGGCTGAAGGCACCG
>NW_023226733.1:0-778 GCF_002007445.2 Ailuropoda melanoleuca
ACTCAGAGAGGAGTTATGTTCCCAGAGGAGAGTAAAGTTCCCAAAGATATTAGTGGCATTCATCCTTACACACCACAGAAACACCACTCACTGTCTGCTCCCCCAGATCCCATCCCCAATTTGGAAAACACTTCCTTGAGAGGCTTCTCAAGAAGCCAAAGCATAAAATGGAAGACCTCCCGGGAATTCAGTACAGAAGAGTTGTGTGGGAAGGCTTTGGTGTCACACAGAATAGAGTATTGAATCCCAGCTCAATCGCTTACTAGTGATTAACTTACCTTGGGAAAATATCTTTACCCTTCTGCACCTGGGTTTCCTTGTCTACAAAAGAGGGATAATAATACCATCTCATAGTTTGCTGTAGTGATGAGTATATTTAATAGAGTGTCTGGCTTTCTCAAGCAGTAGGCCCAAATATTCCGCTGGAGGAGGAACCACTGTATGGACAGTTGCCCAGGTTGATGATATACGTCACCCTGCGGGCCAGCTTGGCTGCTTTCCTGTTTGTTCAGTCATTCAACATACGTTTACTGAATTAATGTTTTGTGTCCGACAACCTGCAAAACTCTGGAATACCACAGTGAGAGCACGTTATGGTTCTGACCATAAGAGGGCTAATAGTGTAGCAGAGGAGATGAGGAAGTAAAGGGTTAGGAGCAAAATCATTAGTGGCTGCCAGCAAGTCTTTGAGGCTTTGTGAAGGCAACATTAGGGCAGTGAAGCCAAAATTGTCACCTCTCTTCATATGGAAAACAGGGAACCTGTATGTCAAATGTGA
>NW_023226734.1:0-778 GCF_002007445.2 Ailuropoda melanoleuca
TAACGGGGCCATTAGTGTTTCATAAATGACACGTGGTAGCACCTGTGGCAGAGACTTCTCTCGTGTCCAAGTAGCCATTCTCCTTTTCTTCTGTAAAACCAAAAACGTTTTTTTAAATTTTAATTCCAATATAGTGAACATAGAGTGTTATATTGGTTTCAGATGTACAATATAATGATTCAATTCTATACATAACTCAGTGCTCATCAAGATAAGGTCCTCAAAAAAAAAAAAAGTCCTCTTCATCCCCATCACCTATTTCTCCCATCCCCCCCACTCACCTTCCCTCTGGTGACCCTCATTGTGTTCTCCATAGTTAAGAGTCTGTTTTTTGGTTTGTCTCTTTATTTTTCCTCTGTTCATTGGTTTTGTTTCTGTTTCTTAAATTCTACATGTGACTGAAATCATGGTATTTGTTTTCCTCTGACTTATGTCACCTAGCATCATACCTTCTAGATCCATCCATGTCGTTGCAAATGGCAAGACTGCATTCTTTTTTATGGCTGAACAATATTTCATTGTATGCATGTGTATGTGTGTATGTATATGTATATGTGGATGGGTATATATATATATGTGTGTATATATATATATATAAAATCACCTCTTCTTTATCCATTTATCTGTCAGTGGGCATTTGGGCTGCTTCAAATTCGGCTATTGTAAATAGTGCTGCAATACCCATGGAGGTGCATAATTCCCTTCGAATTAGTGTTTTCATATTCTTTAGGTAAATACCCAGTAGTGCAATTACTGGATTGTATTTTTAGTTTTTCGA
>NW_023226735.1:0-778 GCF_002007445.2 Ailuropoda melanoleuca
TTTTTTGTTTTGACCTGGAAGAAAGCCATTCATTCATTCATTCAGTCAAGGATTTACTAAGCATCTACTGTGTGCCAGGCACTAGAGTAGGTGATAGGGATAGAGATGAATCTTTGGCTAGAGAAGCTTCCAGGCCAGTAGGGAAGACAGACAAACCAGCAATATGATATGATAATACAATAAATTTATAGAAAATTCAGTGGAAAGGTATTAGACGTGGATGAGGTCACACAGATCATCCAATGCAGTCTTTCTTAACCTTTTAGAATCAATATCCCCCAATATCTATCTCCCTTTATATAAAAACAAAAATCTCTAGGCCACCTCTCAGGAAACTACAATATCATCCCTCGCTCTCAGGAGAAGGGAAACTTTTAAGAACATGGATTTGTCTTCTGTGGAACTTGGCCAGCTCAGAAGATTTCTTCCTACTTTGCTTTTCTGTAGTATTATTTTTAAAAATCACAATGTTTTCTAAATATTAAAATGCTATTTAAAAACTCTTCCTTCCTTTCCTCCCCTCATCCACCACTCCAGTTAGCTCATCTAATCCAGGCCCCACCCCCCTTTTTGAAGATGAGACATTGAGGTCCAGAGAGCCGAAGACCAAAGCTCAGGGACCCCGGGACTTCCAATGTTGTTTGGGGTTAATGATGATGTGGGATGACGAAAGAAAGAGCAGGACTGGTTTAAAGAACAGTGTAATATTACTCAGCCAACAGAAAGAACGATTACACAACATTTGCAGCAACATGGACGGGACTGGAGGAGATAATGC
>NW_023226736.1:0-778 GCF_002007445.2 Ailuropoda melanoleuca
TAATCATATGAAGACACCCAAATAGCCCTACCTTCCCAGTCCTACAAAAAGATAGTCTGGTAAATATTTCAAGTGTTCATTTGGGTGCCCTGAGATAATATACTTCAGGAATAAAGGCAAAATAGTTCATCAGTTCATACAAGAACTGGAACTCAACTTTAAGCAGCTTAATTCTTTACTAGACTAAGGTGATTTGCCCCTTGTACAACAGCCTGGCAAACACGAAAGGAATTTTTCTCTGGGGGAAAGTCACAATATCAAGTTCCAATCACCTCTAAAATTTGTTGTATGCTACACTGTATAATCAATAGAAAATTATCAAATAAAAATTAACAAAAATAGAAAAAAAAATCTAAACAGATCCAGAAGAGATATAGATAATAGACACAGATTTCAAATTGCCTGCAATTAATGTTTTACAATCTAAATGGCAAAATGGAGAACTTCTGTAAAAATTTGAAATATTTAAAAATAATCAAGTGGAAGATACACAAATAAAAAATACATGCAATAAGGGCACCTGGGTGGCTCAGTCGGTTAAGTGTCTGCCTTCTGCTCAGGTCATGATCTCAGGGTCCTGGGATCAAACCCCTCAGTGGGCCCCTGCTCAGTGGGCAGTCTGCTTCTCTCTCTCCCTCTGCCCCTACCTCACCCCCCACTCATGCTCTCTCTCAAATAAATAAGTAAAATATTTTTAAAAATACATATAACAAAATTAGGAACTCATTCCATGGCATTATCATTAGATTAGATTTAGCTGAATTAGTGGATTGAAAAA
>NW_023226737.1:0-7084 GCF_002007445.2 Ailuropoda melanoleuca
TTCTTTGCAGAAAATAAAAGAGAGATGCTGAGTGAGAAGTTAGCCCTGAAATGTTCAGTTTGTGCCCAGACCACTTTTGAGAAGTGATCTTTTTTTTTTTTTAAAGATTTTTTATTTATTTATTAGACAGAGATAGAGACAGCCAGCGAGAGAGGGAACACAAGCAGGGGGAGTGNTTTATTTATTTATTAGACAGAGATAGAGACAGCCAGCGAGAGAGGGAACACAAGCAGGGGGAGTGGGAGAGGAAGAAGCAGGCTCACAGCTGAGGAGCCTGACGTGGGGCTCGATCCCGTAATGCCGGGATCACGCCCTGAGCTGAAGGCAGACGCTTAACCGCTGTGCCACCCAGGCGCCCCTGAGAAGTGACCTTTTATCACTGCAGCTGCAGACTTCCCAGGACTGTCCTCTTGTTATTCCAACCACCCTTTGAAACAGTCGCACTTATTGAGCAAACATTCATCTAGTGCTGGGCGTACATCGCCTTCTGAATACCTTCTCTCCCCAGCCAGGTGGTACTCTGAGGGCATATTCTGTCTTACACTCCCTTACCTCTCACGTAGTATCCAACCTGGAGCTGGTCTCATCCTAAATGGACACAGAATATTTCTACATTGATTCAGGATGGCATTGANTAATATTTCTCCATTGATTCAGGATGGCATTGAGTCTTTTGGAGAGAGTGCTCTGGTTTGTGACAGATTTTTGGTACTTCCATAGTTTCTGACAAATGTAGTTCCTTGCACATAGTAGGTGTCATATTATTGTTGAATGAATAAATGAAGCAGAAGGCTGGTGGAACAAGAAATACCTAACCTTGGGGGCACCTGTCTGTTTTAGTCAGTAGAGCATGTGACTCTTGATCTCAGGGTTGTGAGTTCAAGCCCCATGTTGGGTGTAGAGATTGCTAGATGGATGGATGGATGGATGGAAGGAAGGAAGGAAAGAAAGAAAGCGAAAAGAAAAGAAAGAAAGAAAGAAATATCCTAATTGTGTGTGTGTGAGAAAAGAGAATACTTATTGAGTGCTTTGTACGAGGCAGTGCATTTCATAATAGACTTACTTAAGGGCCACCCATAAGTTCAGTTGACCTCAGCTGACCATGTAGAATTGGAGTTTAATTCTGAACTCTGCAGATGTAGCGCTAGAGATTCGTGTAAAGAAGGGCATGGGATGCAGTTCTTATCAATGAACTGTTGAGCAAAGAGGAAAAAATTTTGAGCTCTGCTTTGGAATATCCTAAATGAAAATTTATACCACCAGGAATGTGTTACTTGTTCACTTACCTTGCTTAGGCTAGATTCCGTAGGAAACACTCTAAGATCCAATTTTCTGCAGAGTTTTGCTGGGGACACCTTCAGGATTACAGTTGTGGGTGAGTGAAAAAAATATTGGGCAGAGGGAAGAGTTGAAATGAGATGCAGTCTCAACAAAGACTTCAGCCAATCCCACAAGGAGCTCTGGAGCTGGGATGGCTCTTCAGATTTATGCCACTTTAAGGCAAGGAGACTAACCTTATCCACCTGTAAATGCAGGCTTCCCCAGGGAGGGCATTGACCTTGAATGTGGGGATTCTCTTCAGGGAAGGACAGTTCTCAGAAGGTGGCTCAGTTGGGGGCCATTAGGAGCAGCATTCCCAAGTGTTCTGGAAGTAGTGCCTGGCCAAGAGTTATCTGGAAGGGGTACTCCAAGGGTGTCCACCAAAGTATCCACTGCATACCCCTTCCTTTTTTTCTCCAACCAAAGAGATAAAATCCTCAGTCTCATCCATGGAGAAGTGAAATAAGGTTTGATAATCAGATTAGTTCTTATATCAAGGCTAAAAAAGGGGATAATTTTCCAAACTTGAACATTTTGATTCAATCCATGCTTGGGCCTCAGTGCCCCAGGCTAGAGGAGGAAGAAAATCAGAGGACATGGGTTTGACAGTTCAGGTTTAGAAAAACAGACAAAACTGTAGGATTAGGCTTCAGGGTTGAGAGTCCAGAAGTTCTGGTTGCAGAGTTTGAGGGCCTAGAAAACCCATACTTGGTTTGGAACCCAAACAGATGGTTTCAAAGGTGATGGTGATGGGAATGGTGTAAATGGGACTGTTTGGCTGGGAGGCCATGTCTGCATGTATTTCAGATGGNCTTTTAGATAGAAAGAGTTAATTACATTTAATTAAACATGATTAGGAAAAGGCATTTAGGTTACCTTTGTGCTGCTCTGGATTGTCGCCTGCTCACAGCAGCGTTGGTTGGTCTTTGCAGGCAAGAGCAGGGCTTGGTGAGAAGACAGAAGGGGGGAGGCAGGTGACATGACAGCCAGATGGACATACAGGTACACCGGCCAGGGAGCCAGAGCCAGCAGCACAGCCTAAGCAACAACAGCTCTACCTCTTTTATTCATTCTTCAAGGTCCAGCTCAAGTTTTACATCCCAACTTTTCCATTCTAGGCTGATTGCTTGATCCTCTAAGTGGCTAAGGATGTTAGTATTTTCATTACAGTCCATCCAGTTTATTTCTTTTCATATAGGCTCTGATATACAGTTTTTACTATCTCATTTTTATATTATTTAATGTAGAACTTAAATATGTACTTAGCTTTCCTTACAAGATTTAAAATTTCCTGAGGTAATTTTGTCATAACCCAGACCATATCAGTCTTTTTGTAAAGACTTGCCAATTTGTGGTTAAACATGGAGACTCACATGGTATGAAATAAAACCTATAAAGACTACAAACATGTACCTAATAAAATATAGTTGTACTTCAAAGGGACTGCATGGTTTTAAAAATACATATCAAATCTTTCATATCACTTTCACAAAAAATGTGCATATTTAGTATGTATCATGATACATATATTTTGCCATGACACTTAAAGTCATCAATATCCTAGGCTTGGGTCAGAGGAACTCAGTTTGAATCTTGACTCTGTCATTTACCAGCTGTGTGAGCATGAGCCTCGGTTTCTGCATCTAGAAAATGGGGATAATGTATTAGCTTCCTCATAAAGTTGAACGAAGGCATGATCCAACTCAATCTGAGTTTCTTCAAAGTGCATCAGAAGAAAGTGACCATTCTTTAGGCAGAAATTCCAGGATTTAATTTGAATTCCCTCCAACTTAAACCAGAGTTGTTGGGCTTGCAGGAAACCAAAAGTCAGATCATAACCATCCACCAAGAAGCCCCCCTTTCAGTCATTACTGAAGCTGTTTTGTTTCAGGAATTGCTTCACAGTCACGTTGTTGGTTTTTATCCCAGCTCAGTCTGTGCACATTATTAAATCTGAAATGAGTGAGCTTGTGGCACATCTAGGAAGAGGAAGGAGGCCAAATTCCAATTCTTTGTCCTAAACTCCCTGTGAAGTTTTCCGGTGGGTGCAGCAATGTTGTTTTTGACTCTTAACGTTGAGCCGTGTGTGCCATGCTTGTGGGTGGCTGTTAAGCAGCTGCCATTTCCAGTCCCCAAGGTGGGCAGGGACATTGTTAGTTTATGTCTTGGGGGCAAAATTCCCCCTCTTCTTGGCACCATGGCCGGTTTTGACTCCATTATTCCATTCTCCTGATGTGTGGGTAATCTCTCATTGACATCTGGAGGCATCGTGCCGGAAAAGCAGAATATTAGCGATGAGATTCTCCACGCGGATCTGAAAGAAGGCTTTTTACCTACAATTTGTGAAGTTTTTGTGAAGCTCTTTGGGATCCTTCTGGATAAAGAACCTCCTATAAACCCCACTTATTATGATGATGACTGCTGGCAGAATCGAAGTTACACATGTGCGTCGGGAGGACAATGTATTCTCTTTGTGCCCGCATAAACTTCCATTTATCTATATTAATATCTTTGAAAAGAACAAGGCTGAAATGTCTTCTCTCCAGCTGGGGTGCTGTTCTGTTGTTGCAGCACAGTAAATTGGGTCACCGTCCAGCTTTGCATCCAGCACCTGCTCAGCCACATAAGGGAGAAATGAGTGCTTCTATAGTGACAGTGGCAAGGCGTGGCAAGCCTGTGCCAGGGATCGCCATGGACAGCAATAAGGAGTCCAGGAGAGCCGATCATTCAGATTGCCGCCTTTGTTGCTCTTGTCTGGGAGGAAAAGACATTACTAAAAGGAAAATTGTTCTTTTAACTCCTACTTTTGAACTCTTCCTGTGCTCTCTGAGGAGAGCGATTTTAAAAGGTTAGATGTTGCTAGTAAGTGCCAATTTGGAGAAGGAAATGTCTCTAATGCACAGGAATACTGGGAAGCGGAGATTTTTTTTTTTTTCCTTCCTGGAGCCTAAATGTGGTGGTCCAAGATTGATTAAAAAGGATTTGGTGGTTGAATAAGTGAAGTTGTGGGTGTAGTGGAATAAGAGCTAGGCACGGAGTCAGAGTTCAGATCTCAGATTCACCATCCACCTGCTGCCTCAGGTTCCTCATCTGTGCAGATGAAGTGAGTGGAGCACCTGGCACCACTGTGGGCAGTTCTTAAATATTCATTAAATGCAAAAAGGATCTGTGTGAGGGAGGGCTTTCCCCCCTCCAGGATGGGGGACGTTTCTTGCAGATAACATACAAGCTCCAAATCCCAGTGTCTTAAGCGGCACAGGTTTATATCTCTGTCTGTCTGACTTCATGCCCACTGAGGTCAGCTGTCCTGCCATGGGCAAGCTCTACATGGTCCTGAGTCTGGGTCCCGTTGAAGAACCACGATCTCATATTCCTATGAGGCCTGTCCTTTCTGCTTAGGTCTCCCTGGCCAAAAGTAGTCACGTGGTTCCTCCCNCCGTGGTTCCTCCCAATTGCTAAGGAGCCGCTGGGTAAGTCTACTTTTGCTCCAAATGGGGGAATCGAGAATAATTGGCAAGTAGCGCTCATGACTTCTGCAGGGTCCACCGAGCAGGCTCTGTTAGTGTATGTTTCTTCTGCATGTCAAAATGCTGCTGTGAATTTTCTCCCCTCTTCATTATGATATCTAATCATTGTCTTTTGTTGAAATTTTGGTCTTGCTGACTTGTTTTCTCTTTATTTATTTATTTATTTTTTTTTTTTTAAAGATTTTATTTATTTATTTGACAGAGATAGAGACAGCCAGTGAGAGAGGGAACACAAGCAGGGGGAGTGGGAGAGGAAGAAGCAGGCTCACAGCAGAGGAGCCTGACGTGGGGCTCGATCCCATAACGCTGGGATCACGCCCTGAGCCGAAGGCAGACGCTTAACCGCTGTGCCACCCAGGCGCCCCCTCTTTATTTATTTTTAATAAATAATAAAACCTCATATTTTCATGGAGTGGAAATTGGGCTTTATCTTACTTGATATGGCAGAACTGCCTAGTTTCACCTTTCTCTCCCGCCCGCCCCCGCCCTTTTGGGAATCTTTATTGCTCTTGACTGTTGACTGTATGCTAACATATCAGTAAGCCTTTAGGAAATTAGAGAATGGACGGTAGGAATCGGAGTCTTTATTGGTATAACAGGCAGTGATAATAACTCCCAATAACCATTTTCCCTTTTAACTTTTGGTAGTAGAATTCCCACCATCCTAGAGACTAAAGCCCCGCCTAGACTGATGGACACAGATCCTCCCTCACAAAGTTATTTTTGGATATAATTAAGAGTTAATGACTACCAGTGGTGGCATGTGTCTCTTGCAGCTAGGTATAATGCCACGTATAAAGCTCTAGCAGAAGTGAGCAGATGGGATGTGAGCAGAAGTGATGGGTGCAACTTCTAGTCATGTTACTAGGAAGTTCTCTAACGTCTGCTTCCCTTTCTGTCATGCAAATTGGAAAAGACCACTTTCCGGAATAGTCACTTTGGACCCAGGAATAGAAGCTATGTATTGAGGATGATTCTCGCTACCTAAGGCTGACTGCCCATCTCTGAACTGCTGTATGAGAAAGAAAGAAGCCGCCTTATTGATTAAGCCATTGTATTTTGGGGATCTTTTTACTGTAGCAGTGTAGCCTGCCCTGTGCCTAGCAACTTTCCTCTTTGCAGACCTAATTTTATTTCTGGCATCATGTTTTAATTGATTTCATCTCTTTGTTACCATTTATTGTCTTACATTGGAAGGCATGGGGGAGGCTGGTCCTTTACTGAGTGTGAGATGTAGATTTGTATTTATACTCATTTTTGCACTTTCACTCTCAAGTTCATCAGGCAACAGTGAGCACAAGGGTCTTTGAATTCCAGGCTATCCCTTCTTCCAAATGAATATTCTCCCTTAGGTCATCAGGCCTATTTTATCCATCCAGGCAGGTTATTTTACCTTACACAAAACCAAACTCTGTGTGATCAACATTCTAAAGTGCAGTAAAAGACTCCCAGGGCTTAATGGCCATGTGTGTTATGAGAAGAACTCTGGAGGCATATTTAGGTATGAAAATAAGCCCAATTGGCCTTGGCAGAGCCCTATTTTCTTCATTTGGTTCCACTTCATAGTTGAATATAAGCCTGGAGTGAAGGTCTGCATTTTTAGAAATTGTGACTCTGGCATATTCTCAAGGCAGATGGACCTTTTCTAAGGAGCTGATGCCCTGCAGGGTGGGTAGGTGTGCACAGGAGAGAGATACAAAATCAACTGTAGCTGGGACAAGGTGGATAAACAGCAGGTGTTCTCTGGGTGTGACTGGGGCTTTTACCTTCCTACTTGGTCATTTGATGGTTTATTTAGTGTCTTGAAATGGAGTGAAAATTAGTGGGTGGTTTTTCAACCTTCCCTTGCCAAACTCACTTCCTAATGGTAAAGCAGACCTAATCCCACCCCCCACTGCCCCTGACCCCATCCATTTCCTTGGTAAAATGATAGGGAATGCAGCCAGTCACCTTGCTTTTTCCGCAGAAGGTCAGGCTGGGCTCTGTTGACAGCCGTTTTGATGAAACCAACTGAATCAGGGAACTGAATGCATTAGTTGTTTTGACATCTTCAAGACTAAAAGCATATCACCGGTAACATGTTTTGCTCAGCATTTTGGGCAAACTTTGACCCGAATTAGTGATAGTAAAAGTGGCCCATTTAAATGATTTAGTGAAAACCTGAGAGGTGGGTTAATTGTCTCTTGACCAAAGAGAAGGCTGTTTAGAGGAGAAAAACCTTAAAATGCTTTCTTGTA
>NW_023226738.1:0-778 GCF_002007445.2 Ailuropoda melanoleuca
TGTTTCAAAGCAGGAAGGTTTTGGCTACTTTGTTCGGTTACTTGGGACAGAAATGATTGGCTATGAAAGATTCACTTATCACTTCAGTGCCCTATTTGAGACTGGTTTGCTGGGCAGAGCCCACTCTTTAGTAGCAACCTTAGAATATAAACATTCATAATTGAGGAATGAGAGATTTCTTATTACAGCTTTTAAATCATTATAGATTTGTTAAAATATATGAAAGTTAACCTTGTAGGAACAGTGCCAACAAAGTTTATTTTACCTTAAGAAAACTGGAAATATTATTTGCATATTCCATTCATTTCCCATGAAAAAGAAAAATAATTGTGTTGTATTAAGGGGTCTTTCTAAGCCCACAATGGAGAATGTGCCTAAATAGCACAGCAACACATATACATAAAACTACATTCTGCAATCTCTTCCTATTGTAGGAATTGCTATATATAAATTATCAGGAAAGGTACAGTTAAGGTAAATGCAGACTTTTTAGCCCAAGCTCATAAAACTAAAATGTAACTGAAAAAAGTATGTTTAGACTTTAACAATAGTTTACAAAACTCATGAAGCCTATTCTCTCTAAAGATAGAAAAGAATTAAGATATAAACAGTTAAAATGTTTAGGTAACTTATGAATGACAAAATCAATAATATGTAATTAAGGGAAACTAAAATATATGTAATACCTAACTTTTGAAAAATTAAGAAAAGCAGTCATGCCTCCTAATGTCTCCTTGATTCATACACTAAGAAACAGGTCACTAGGTCTGATTAATAA
>NW_023226739.1:0-705 GCF_002007445.2 Ailuropoda melanoleuca
TATTTCTTTGATATTTTTTGTATCAATTACATGTTTAAATTATAATATTTTGGATATACTGCGTTTAAAAATATATTATTAAAATTAAATTCACCTTCTTCAAACTGTTGCTACTTTAAGTAATGTTTTAAGAAGATAAATCTGACTCTACTGGGCAAAATAGAGTAAGTCGGGGCCTACTAGACAAAAGAAAACCAGGAAGCTTCTAAAATAGTGAGATGAAGAGGACCTGGCTTAAGGTAGAAACTGAGGTTATCAAAAGGAAAAGGGATGCATGAGACATCATGAAGCAAGAACCAGTAAGACAGTGATAATTAGCTAAGAGAAGAGGGAGAAGAAAAGTGTCATGGAAAAAAAAAGTAAACCCAAGTGTCTGGGAATACAGTTGTTCCACTAAAAGAATTAGGAAGCCAGTAAGGGTGTATGAGGTGGATAGAAAAATGCTGCGTTAGCTGTTGTTGTTATCTCCCTTCCTTTCAACATGTGGCATTTAAGGTAATGGGAAGCATGCAATTGGCATCTGGGGAAATGATACTGGAACTCAGGAGAGAAGCTAGACTGATGATATNCATGATATGTATTGAGAAAAATATGATCTTTAATGATGAGCGAATGAGTTCCAGGAGGAAAAAGTAGAAAGGCAGAGGAAGAAATGAAGGGAAAAAAATGAATACAAAGCAGACATTTATTTTATTTTATTTTATT
>NW_023226740.1:0-778 GCF_002007445.2 Ailuropoda melanoleuca
GTAGGTGATAATTTCACTCCCTTATGTCAATATTTGAATATATCATGAACTATATGTTTAAGTATTGATACATTACAAAATTGTAGGTTAGCTTCCACTATGCTTCAGACGCTTCTTAAGGGCAGAGAAAAGTCAGGAGTAAAATTAAGTTTACAATTTGAGGGAGAAGTAGATGCACATGTAATACATGTAATCCAATATTTTAAGTGCTTCACCACCAATATAAACGAAATACCAGGACTGGACAGAGGACAGAGTGGTATTTCTTCTGGATTGAGGAGGATTCAGAGATCTCCAGAAAGGAGATTTCACTTGAAGTGTGCCTTAAGCAAAGACCAGTGTTATAATAAACAGAAAAAAAAAAGGCAAGGAGAATAAAATTGGGGGAGGAGAGTATAGAAAGATCATTAATAAATTATCAGAGGGATTAACATACATCATTTGTTTTATGAATGGTATATATCATGGAGGAGCTTAAATATTAGAAATAAAAAAGTTGGAAGGGAAAAGAGATTCCAACTGAGCTTTGCAGTGCATTGTACATTGTGCTTCTAAATAGGTAAAAGTGAATTATTCAGTAGAATGGGATAGATAGTAATAGCAACACTTGGACCTCTGGGAGGCAATAGAAAAAACGCTTACTTCTTTGTGCCTAAGCAGCAGATTCCACCAGTCTGCAGATCAATGTGGGGCTTTTCCAGAAAAAGGGTCATGATCGGAGAGCCTAGGTAATTTTGAAATTAAATTTGTGATGGTACTTTTAGGGGTACCATATAGC
>NW_023226741.1:0-778 GCF_002007445.2 Ailuropoda melanoleuca
TTTTTTTTTAATTCACAATTATGGGGGTGCCTGGGTGGCTCAGTTGGTCAAGGGTCTGCCTTCAGCTCAGGTCATGGTCCCAGGGTCCCAAGGATCAAGCCCTACATCGGGCCCTCACTTGGCAGGGAATCTGTTTCTCTCTCTCCCTCTTCCCCCGCTCGTGCTCTCTCTCTCAAATAAATAAATAAAATCTTTTTAAAAGTAAATAAATAAATAAAAATTCACAATTTTTACAACAGAACTGAATTTATGATTCACAAGTTCTCATTTTATCTTGTGTCACTAAAATATCAAGAAAGTCTTATCACTTTAAACTCTGAATGTGCACTGTGCCTTTTTGGGGAAAATGTCTGCTCTGCTATAACTTTAGGGGTGCATAAACTCACCTTTAAATACTGACTCTGAATCTGTTGCGGTATTTCAAAGATTAAATAGATTAAATCTGGAGGTAAGAAAACAAAAAAGCCCATGCAACAGACATGGCCTTCTTTTTCAGATAATTGATGATTATTTTAACAAGCTATATTCTTGTTATAAAATAATACTCCTGTAAAAGCTATTGATAGTAATAATAATATCTAACATTTCTCAATTTCTTATTAAAAATAGTTCTTGGTAGACAACAAGTGTTTAATAAATGTTAGCTATCATTATTTATATATCAGATATTATTCCAAGAAATGTTTATGTATTAGTTCAACTATTCCCCCAAAGTTCTAAAAGGTAAGTATTATTATTAATATTATTATTTATTATTATTATTATTAAATGAGAATAC
>NW_023226742.1:0-778 GCF_002007445.2 Ailuropoda melanoleuca
TTTTTTTTGTTTTTGTTTGTTTTTTAGGTTCTACATACAAGTGAGATCGTATGGTATTTGTCTTTCTCTCTCTGACTTACTTCGTTCAGCATAATACCCTCCAGGTCCGTCCATGATATCACAAAGGCAAGATTTCATTCTTTTTTATGGCTGAATTATATTCTATTATATTCACCTATATGTCACATTTTCTTTATTCATTCATCCATTGATGGACATTTAGGTTGTTTCCATATTTTGGCTATTGTAAATAATGCTGCAGTGAACATGTGAATGCATATATCTTTTCAAGTTACTGTTTTTGTTTTCTTTGGATAAATACCCAGAAGTGGAATAGCTGGATCCTATGGTAGATCTATTTTTAAGTTTTTGAGGACCCTCCATACTGTTTTCCAGAGTGGCTGCACCAATTCACATTCCCATCAACAGTGTACAGGGGTTCCCTTTTCTTCATATCCTCTCCAACACTTGTTATTTCTTGTCTTTTTGATATGAGCCATTCTAGCAGGTGTGAAGTGATATCTCATTGTGGTTTAAATTTGCATTTCCCTGATAATTACTGACATTGAGCATCTTTTGGTATTCCTGTTGCCTATTTATATGTCTTCCCTGGAAAATGTCTATTCATGATCTTCTGCCCATATGTTAATTAGATTTTTTAAAACTATTGAGTTGTATGAGTTCCTTATATATTTTGGATATTAACCCCTTTTCAGATATATGATTTAGAAATATTTTTTTCCCATCCAGTAAGTTGCCTTTTCATTTTGTTGATGGT
>NW_023226743.1:0-778 GCF_002007445.2 Ailuropoda melanoleuca
TTTTGTTTTGTTTTGTTTTGTTTTTGTTTGTTTGTTTGTAGAAGCTTCTCAGGTAGGCAGAGCTCGGTTTGTTATACTCTTGATGCAGACCTCCTTTCAGACTTACTCCTGTTCCCGCATCCCTAGGAATGCTCCAGAGCCTTATCCCCAGCCTCTAGAAGCGGTCCTGGCAGGACCTGCACTTTTGGTCCTTGTAGGTTTTTTATTTGATGACTATTGAATTGTGAGATCGGGGAAAGGGACAAGTAGCAGTTGTTCTCAGACTTTGTAGGAGTCGGACTGTATACATTTGAAAGTTGTTGCTTTTAAAATTTGTAAGCAATTTTTAGAAGAGCGCCAATAGATTGTGTATTGCCACTCTCTGACGTGTTTCTCCTCCTCAGTCTGCTATCTTGTGATCTCTGGCATCTGCATGTTACCTTGAGTACTAGGAGAAAAACAAAAGGAAGAAGAACAGGAGGGAATTAAAAAAATAAACACTCACTCCTCAGTATTTCTGAGGGTGGAAATAGATCTGCGCCTTTATGTTTTTATAAAGCTGGGTCCCAAGGGCCAATACCTGCACTGAATACAAACCTTTTCCCATTAGTTAAATCAGTCAGGATTGGAGTAGTCATGTTTTAGTGAGTACTGCCAGCTTCCATCTGTCTGAAAAACACTCTTCCTAGCATGGTAGCATGTCGCATCACTAAGAATGATGATGTGAACAGCCACGACAAAAGCCACCATAGATACCCCAGTCCACTCCATCAAGTTCTTTAATGAACCAACACATCCA
>NW_023226744.1:0-778 GCF_002007445.2 Ailuropoda melanoleuca
AAGGCTGTCATTCAGAATGATGGAGAGACAAGGAGCTTCCAGGACTGGCAGAAACTGAAAGAATATGTGACTACCAAGCCAGCCCCACAAGAGATATTAACAGGGGTTCTATAAAATTAAAAGACCCCAAAAGTGATACAGAAAGGAAATTTACAGAGACAATCTATAGAAACAAGGACTTCACAGGAAACACAACAACATTAAAATCATATCTCAATAATCACTCTCAAAGTGAATGGCCTAAAGTGCTCCCTTAAAATGCCACAGGGTTGCAGATTGGATAAAAAGGCATAACCCATCCATATGCTGTCTACAAGAGACTCATTTTGAACCTAAAGATACATCCAGACTGAAAGTGAAGGGAGGGAGAACCATTTTTCATGCCAATGGACCTCAAAAGAAAGCTGGGGTAGCAATTCTCATATCAGATAAATTAGATTTTAAGCTAAGGACTGTAGTTAGAGTTACAGAAGGATACTATATTATTCTTAAAGGGTGTATCCAACAAAAGGATCTCAACAATTATAAATATCTATGCCCCTAACAGGGGAGCAGCCAACTGCATAAGCCAACTGTTAACCAAAATAAAGAGACATATAGAAAGTAATAAGTTAATAGTAGGGGACCTCAACATCCCACTCTCAGCAAAGACAGATCACCTAAGCAGAAAATCAGCAAAAGAATGACATACTAGACAAGATGGCCCTTATATACAGAACACTACACCCCAGAACAACAGAATACTCATTCTTTTCGAATGCACATGGAACTTTCTCCA
>NW_023226745.1:0-778 GCF_002007445.2 Ailuropoda melanoleuca
GATTGTGGCTGGAACAGATGCTGTTCCCCAGAAACACAGGGAGGATGGAGGCTGCAGCCTAGACAGTAATTCATGGGAATAATGGGGGCAGAGGAGACAAGGTCCTGCCTCCATCATGACCTGAGGTGACTGAAATTCATCACAGGGAACAAGGGCCTCTGCAGAGCACATGAGGGGCAGGACTGATTTTCTCCAGCAGGTTGAGGATGAGCCGTGGGGCCAGGTGCTCACAGGGATTGCCCTCCAGGAGAGGCCGTCCCTTGTCCCATGACGAGGATGGACCCTCCAAGCCAAGGGCCCAAAGCAGTGCCGGAAAGGAGTCTGACACAGATGGGACAGATTCTAGAGGAAGTGCAACAGCCGAGATGTCCTGAGCCAGTCCAGGCAGTCAGTGTGGGGAAGGAGGGGCACAGCAGGCCCCACAGCAGGTATGAAAGCTCTGGCAAGGGGACAACCATTGTGGAAGGACAAGGGTGTAGCTGGCAAGTCGTCTGAGAAGATGGCTTCTGTCTCCAGCCAGGAGGGGCAGATGCCCAAGGAACAGCTAGCTCTGTTTGAGGTTTACAGAGGAGCCAGAGGGGGCAGAGAATGCCAGCAGACATTAGAAGAGAGAAAACAAGGAGAAGGAGGGACTGGAGGGCTTGGAAGGCAGAAAGAATCAGAAGCTGCAGAAACACAGGGTGTGGGAGGAGCCCGGGCCTGAGACAAGAGGAAGGAGCAGCAGGAGGAGTAAAGGGGAAGGGGCTGAGGGAGATCAGAGGCGCCTTGAAGACAGAGC
>NW_023226746.1:0-779 GCF_002007445.2 Ailuropoda melanoleuca
GAGATCCGTCTATTTGTTCTCTCCTTTGCTTAACTTTTATTCTCCTTAAATTCTACCAGCCTATTATTCAGCTATACCTACTGGGAATTACAACTTTCTCCTTCCCTTTATGAGGAAGATAAGTTCACCTCCACAATCTTTTCCCTATTTTTCTAGTAAACCCTATTTCTTCCTTTATAATAGAAGCGTACAGTGAGGAGAAGGAATATTAATGTCTTAGTACTTTCAGTTTTATTTCTTTACCCACCTTTCCCTCTCCTCTTCCATCCCTTTCTGGCTTCATTCTCTGTGCCTTTCTTTCAACCCTGGTTCATTTATTCCAGGACTTTCCTCCTAGAGTACTGGAGTACCATTTAAAACACAATCCATATTTTAAAAATGAAAATAGCTTATTTTAGGAATTATGCAGTGTAAGTATGAGAAAAAGAGAAAATGAGTTTATAAGCCAATAAGACTAAAATCAAGTTCTCTATTGCATAAGAGGAACACAAATGAAAAGTCTCAGTAGCGAGAGGATAACTAGGAAAAGCAGAGATGATAATAAAATTCTACAATCTATTTTTTCTTCTTACATGTAGTTTTATGGACTTGTTAACATGGCATATGCATTTGGATATATTATTTTATATTATCATCAGTATTAATAAATCCTTATGGCAAAGAGACAAGCTATACTAGTTTTTATGACTTATCTTTAGGATTTGGACTCCATAGGAAAAAGAAGCTGTAGGAGGATTTTCCCAGTGGGTCTTAATTAGGTCAGTAGGTGAGAAGTGCTA
>NW_023226747.1:0-779 GCF_002007445.2 Ailuropoda melanoleuca
CCTGAGCCAAAGGCAGATGCCTAACTGCTGTGCCACCCAGGCGCCCCTAACTAGTTTTGTATGAACTGTAGCCATCTCATCCAAGCATCAGCCATGACAAATTCTTCCTTCTTTCCAATTCTCATGAACACTTCACTATTTTGTTGGTTTTCTCATTAATTAATCAAACGTGTCTGTCAAGTGTTCATTTTAAAATAACATGATAATATATATTTTTTACCTTTAGAGGTAACATTGATCAAATCCTTATGATACAGTTATGATTTCAACATTATTACTGATCAGAAAAAAATATATAAGTTGAAACCACCCAAGAGATATAATGCCACATCCATCATTATTGGTAAACAGTTAAAGTCTGATAATACCGAGTTTGGGAGAAATCATGGAAAAAACTATGTTTATTTATGGTTTATGGAATTATACACTAGTAAAACCACTCTAAAGAACAATTTGTACTTATCTGTTAAATAAGAAACTTCAAGTAAACTACAATAGAAAGAATCTTCTCCTGCATGCCAACCTTAAAGAAACCTATATACACATACCTGAGGACCCATATGTAAGAATGTTTACGTGAGAGTTGTGTGTAATATCAAACAGAAAAAAATCTAGAAATAAAAATGTCTTTTGACAGCAAGAAAAAAATTGTAGTCTATGCATACATCAAAATAAATATATTATAACTGTATGCAGCAATACCAAAGAATCCCAGAATATAATGTTGAATTTAAAAAGGAAGACAATGAATCATGGAACTTTACATCAACAACTAGGGA
>NW_023226748.1:0-1172 GCF_002007445.2 Ailuropoda melanoleuca
GCGGTGCCAAGTGTGGATGGCTCTGCCACAGACCTCGTGTGTGTGCTGTGTGTTTGAGTGTGTGTGTGTGTTTGTGTGAGGCTCATTGTGTATGCTTCTAAGAAAAAGACCTTGGGTGTTTGTGTTTCTTGTTTATGTGTGTGTTGTGGTGACCACGTTTGTGAGTTTGTATGGTGGTGCGAATTGAAGATGCCTCTGCCGGCAACCTTGTGTGCATGCGTGTGTGTGTGCATGTGTGTGTGTGTGAGGCCCTATGTGGATGCCTGTAAGAAAAAGACCATGGGTGTTTGTGTGTGTTGTTCATGTGTGTGTTGTGGGGCCACGTTTGTGAGTTTGCAATGGCGGTGCCAAGTGTGGATGCCTCAGCCAGAGACCTAGTGTGAGTGCTGTGTGTGTGCATGTGTGTGTGTGTGTGTGTTTTGTGGGAAGCCCATTGTGCATGCATGTAAGAAAGGGTCGATGGGTGTTTGTGTGTGTTTGTTGTGTATGTGTGTTGTCGGGGCCATGTTTGTGAGTATGTTAGGGCGGTTGCAAGTGTAGATGGCTCTGCCAGAGACCTAGTGTGAGTGCTGTGTTGTGAGTGTGAGAGTGTGTGTGTGTGAGTGTTTGCACAGCCAGCTGTGCATGCCTGTGTGCGGAGATNAGAGATCTTGTGTGTGGGGTATCAGCACGTGTTTGCGGCTGTGTGCATGTGTGCAGATTTCAACGGCCATGTGACATTTGTTTTTTGTGCAGCGTGTGTGTTAGCGCAGTCAACTGTGCGTGCCTGTGTGGAGGACAACTTGTGTGCTTGTGGTGAGATTTGTGTGTGTGTGCATGTGCCTATGTGGGAGAGTGTGTGTGTGACCATTTGCATGCCAGCGTGCCAATAACGTGTGTGTGTGTTTTCTGTTCCGTGTGTTTGCGTGGACATGTGTGCCTGTGTCCGTGTGCTGTGTGTGTGTAACCATCTCATGCCTGTGGCCCGGAGACCGTGTAGCTGTATGTGAGTTGCCGGTCTCTATGGATCTACAGAGGCAGTTGTGTGTGTGTGTGTGTGTGTGTGTGTGTGTGTGAAGCCATCTCCACGTCGGAGAGAATGACACCATGTCCATGTGCGCATTGTGCATGCTTGCATGAGCGTGTGTGTGTACTCGTGTCTCCACGTGTTTGCAGCACATGCATGAGAGTGG
>NW_023226750.1:0-779 GCF_002007445.2 Ailuropoda melanoleuca
CCTCTGCAGGTAAGGTATAGGAAAGAAGGAGACTAAGGAAGACTTTAACTGTATCACTTATGCCAAATATCTAGTGCGGATCCCCCTGGCTTAGAAAACTTGGGCCAGAGTGTGAGGTGTCTGGGGAAGAACAGGAAAGAAAGCTCAGTACTCGGGCAGGTGATATCAGGGCTATACAGATTGAATGCAGGACTGTGAGCTTGTGTCCAGCAGGCTCGGCGTACCACTCCATGCAGTTCCATCAATAGCTGCCACTGGGATGTAATACCAATAAACTGAGCAACTGATTGATCCACCGTCAGAACATCACTAGACTCATTTCTTCCCCTGCTGTGCCTGCATGGCTGGGCAGTGTAAACTGTGCCCCAGCCAAGGTGGAGAGCAGCAGCACCTGCTAAATCAACAGGCAAGATAGTCACTTGTGCTCCGGGGGAGGCTTCTGACCAAGAATAGGGATGAGTAAATGACAGATTGGTGGATGGATGATAGGGAAGTTCTAGGTTTCATAGGCTCTCCTAGCAAATCTCCAGCCTTGCCCAAGACTGAAAGGGCAGATATGAGGGAACTAGATCTGGGTGTGGAGGGGTGTGGGTGGGGTGAGAAATGCCTCTGGAAACCAAACCAACAGTCTAAAAATGTGGTGCATCAGGCCCTGGGCTCCCCTTCCAGAGTGGAGGAGAAGATGGACACTGCCTTGGGACCAGGGACTGCAGGGAGCCACAGGACTAGACCATGTCCCATGTGTTATTCCAGGGCCTGAACCTCATTCTGGGCAGACG
>NW_023226751.1:0-327 GCF_002007445.2 Ailuropoda melanoleuca
TAATAGAATTCAACAGTACATTAAAAGGATTATCCATCATGACCAAGTGGGATTCATACCTGGGATGCAAGTGTGGTCCAACATTCGCAAATCGATCAGCGTGATACATCATATCAACAAGAAAAGACTCAGGAACCATATGATCCTCTCAATTGATGCAGAAAAAGCATTTGACAAAATACAGCATCCTTTCCTGACTAAAACCCTTCATAGTGTAGGAATAGAGGGCACATTTCTCAAGCTCATAAAAGCCATCTATGAAAAGCCTACAGCAAATATTATTCTCAATGGGGAAAATCTGGAAGCCTTTCCCTTAAGATCAGGAAC
>NW_023226751.1:577-743 GCF_002007445.2 Ailuropoda melanoleuca
TCAGTTGCATTTCTATACATGAATAACGAGACTGGAGAAATTAGGGAATCCATCCCATTTACAGTAGCACCAAAAACCATACGTTACCTTAGAAATAACTTAACCGGAGATGTAAAGGACCTATATTCTAGAAACTATAAATCACTCTTGAAAGACATTGAGGAAG
>NW_023226752.1:0-779 GCF_002007445.2 Ailuropoda melanoleuca
AAAGACCTAAATGTGAGACCTGAAACCATAAAAATTCTAAAAGAGAGCACAGGCAGCAATTTCTCTGACATTGGCCATAGCAACATTTTTCTAGATATGTCTTCTAAGGCAAGGGAAAGAAAAGCAAAAATAAACTATTGAGACTATACCAAAATAAAAAGCTTTTACACAGGGGCGCCTCAGTGGCTCAGTTGTGAAGCATCTGCCTTCGGCTCAGGGCATGATCCCGGCGTTCTAGGATCGAGCCCCCCACATTGGGCTCCTCCGTTGGGAGTCTGCTTCTTCCTCTCCCACTCCCCCTGCCTGTGTTCCCTCTCTCGTTGGCAGTCTCTCTGTCAAATAAATAAATCTTTAAAAAAAAAAAAAGCTTTTACACAGCAAAGGAAACATTAAGAAAATAAAAGGACAACCTAGTGAATGGGGAAAGATACTTGCAAATGATATATCTGCTAAAGGGTTAATATCCAAAATATATAAAGAATTTATATAACTCAACACCAAAAAAATTTATAATGCAATGAAAAATTGAGAAGACATGAACAAACATTTCTCCAAAAAGGACATATAGATGGCTAACAGACACATGAAAGGGTGTTCAACATTACTCATTATCAGGGAAATGCAAATCAAATCCACAATGAGATATTACCTCACACCGATCAGAATGACTAAAATACAAAACAAAGGAAACAAGTGTTACGGAGAATGTGGGGGAAAAAGTCACTCTTGTACATTATTGGTGGAAATGTAAACTGGTGCAGCCACTGTGGAAAATGGTA
>NW_023226753.1:0-779 GCF_002007445.2 Ailuropoda melanoleuca
TCTTTTTTTTTCCACATTAAAAAAAAAAAAAAAAAAAACCCTCAAGGAAGGAAAACTTGTGGGAAAAAACAACCAAAACTATGCATTATAATTATTTAATTATAATTTTTTGTTTTTGATTTTCTGTTTTGATTTTTACAATTTTTGTTTCCAAAGGTATATTGGTTTACTAGTGAAGTACAGTAAAAATGAACCATTTGTTCTTTAACCTCTTAATTTTAATTCTTTTATTTTTTTCTTTTTTGACCTTTTCATTGATCTAAAATGTACGTGTAGAAAAGTGCACTGCAACATATATACAGACACATACAGGAATATACAGAAACAAGTATAGCCCAAGGAATTTTCACAAAGTGAGCATACCCAGAAAGTTCTGTCATTGTCCTCCTCCTCCAACGATAACTACTATCCTAATATCTAATAACATAGGCTAGTTTTGTCTATTTTAAAATTTTATATAAATGAATTCATGCTGCATGAATTCTTTTCTCTTTGGTTTCTTTGACATCATGTGATCTCTGCCCATGTTATTATATAAATAGTTTATTTTCATTTGCTAGAGGTAATAATAATAATGGTATATAATAATTGATTAAACCACATTTATTTCTAAAATTGGGTTTTTACATTCTTGCATATGTCTTTTGGTGCATATATGGATACATTATTAGGCATATACCTACGAATGTAATTGTTATATAATAAGGTATGTGTATCAGCTCTAATAGATAATGAAACCCAGTTTTTCTACATGGTTGTGCCAATTTACATTCTTACCA
>NW_023226754.1:0-779 GCF_002007445.2 Ailuropoda melanoleuca
AACAGGAATTAGGTTGGAGCAATTCTGCATATCAGACTGTAAGAACAGTTCAACATTTCTAAGTACATAGGTGTTACGGCCTAACAATGACAGCATTCTATTTCCACCATAGACGGAAGCGGTAAAGTCATACAGGGAGATGAATTGGTTTCAGAATTTCAAGCTCAAAGCGGAACATTGGTTCCTGGAAGCTTTTATTTTTTCCATTCGTTCTTCTCATAATCCCACTTGGAGGCAATGCCTTGAATTGGGCCCGATCTCATATCCAGCAATTTTTGAAGCTCCATGGCCTTCCAGTCGTCTGATAAAGTGTGCGGAACTGGTTTAAGAATATACATTTTTTGCCAAATGAAGAGAAATGCATTGAAGCCAAGGATGATGGCGGTGACACCGAAAATCGTCTTCCACTCATTTGATATCTTGTTCATTTCAGGAAAGGTTTTGTCAAATTTGATGTGGTACAATTCAATCTTCTCTTCGGGTGAAAGGGCACTCCAAGATCCTTTCTCTTTTTCTTTCAGTGCTTTCTGCTGAGTAGAGAGTTCTTGTACATATGGAATCTCAGGCAACGGATGTAAAAAGTCATCTGCATAAAATGGCTGGGTACAATCAGCTGTTTTTGCCACTTCATGCCCATGAGCTCTAACACAAACAGAAGTGGAAAAAGCCCGCTTGCCAAGAAGTCTAAATGCCCTAACAGCCAACATCCTGCGGGAACCGAGATCCTCCCTCACCTGCCGCCGCCCGCCACCAGCCCGCGACTGCCCGTGTCCTCTACG
>NW_023226755.1:0-779 GCF_002007445.2 Ailuropoda melanoleuca
TCGGAATCTGGGGATGTACTGTATGGTGATTAACATAATATAATAAAATTAAATTAAAAAAAAAAAAAAAAGAAATGCCAGTGATCGCCAGCCACTATGGAAGCTAAGGGAAAGGCATGGAATGGATTCTCCCCTAGAAGCTTCAGAGATAGCATGGCCCTGCTGACACCTGGTATCAGACGTCTAGCCACTAGAACTATAAGAAAATAAATTTTTATTGTTTTAAATCAGCCAGTTGGGGTACTTTGTTACAGCAGCTTTAGGAAAGTAATACAGAGATCTTCAAAAGTAGCATTGGAACAATTGCCTTTTCCAGTTGGAAAATCACATAACGGTAGATCACCACTGTATACCATAGAAAAATTATGTTGCAGATAAATTTAAAATCTAAACATGAAAAGTAAAACTTAAGCCTTTTGGAAGAAAATTTAGAATATCTTTGTAACCTAGATACAGAAAAATTTTTTAAAACACAGAAAGCAAAATAACGTAAGATTGATATATATGCATCAAAACTGAAAAGTTATGTAGAATATAAGCATAAATAAAATTAAAAGATATGACATACACAAGGAGAAAGTATTTGTAACCCAATATACTCAACAATTAATCAATATACAAATTACATAAAAGGGGCGCCTGGGTAGCTCAGTCAGTTAGGCCCTCAGACTTTTGGTTTCAGCTCAGGTCGTAATTTCTGGGTCATGAGATGGAGCCCCAAGTTGGGCTCTGAGCTCAGCACAGAGTCTGTTTAAGACTTTTTCTCCCTGGGCGGGGGG
>NW_023226756.1:0-779 GCF_002007445.2 Ailuropoda melanoleuca
AATTTTTAAAAAGGGAATCATACAGTGTGTAGTGTCCTATCTGATTTCTTTCATGAGACATGTCCCTGTCGTGGGGTGTAGCAGAACATCGCTCTCTGCTGTGTCCAGTGTATGAACAGGCTACAGTTCATTTCCCACTCTACTCTTGATGGGCCGTTTCCAGTTTGAGGCCATCACGGACAGTGCTATGAAAATTCCAATACCCATCTCTTGGTGCTCATACCCAGCATTTCGGTTGGGTGTTACTGACCTAGGAGTAGAATTGCTGGACGCTGTAAGCTCGGCTTCTCTAGAAAACTGTCAGTTTCCCAAGGCGTCTCTCCCCATTTCCACTCCCCCGGAAACATGAGAGGTCTGCTTGCTCAATTTCTTTGTCTACACTTGCTATGGTCTGTCGTTCTTATTTTAGCCCTTCTGGTGGGTGGAGACCTACTCATATTTGCAGCGTCTGGCCCGTAATGGGCACTCAGTGACGAGACCGCTGAATGAATGGCTGGAGGAAGAGCAGGACAGGGCGGCAGCGACAGCTGGGGGAGGCTGGACACACAGTCCGCACACAGCCCTCGGGGCCGCCCCCCGCGCCGCGGACGCTGGCCGGGACAGTGACCCTCTGCGCCCCCCTCCCCCTCCCCGTGCCCACGTGGTCCGAACGCACCTCCGCAGCCCAGCCGCGCCAGTCCTGGCGCCAAGGTGTCCCCAACCCTCCCTCCTGGCGGCGGGTAGGGGGCGCTGCGCGTCGGGGCGCCCCGAGGGGGCGGGCCCGGTCGGGGCGGGGCCGG
>NW_023226757.1:0-779 GCF_002007445.2 Ailuropoda melanoleuca
GGTCTTGTTTGTGAAAGCATTGACTCACTTCAAGTTCTGTAAATGATTTTTAGAAGAGCTTCTACTATTTTATCTTTGGAGGGTTTATGAAATCCAGAGGATATCACCAGTTACTGCTTTGCACATTCCAAGAACTTGAACGTGCTCCAGCGGAGAGCATGTGTGGGTTTATAAAAACAAATCAAAAGCAGGTCACAGCATTAACATTCAGTGGGAACACAGGGAGAATCAGAGTCAAACTCTGGCAATGCTGGGGCTTGAGGCTGATTTTTTACTTTTACTTTGCAAGTTTCTGATGGGCGGGGCGTCCAGTGCTCCCTTTAATTCCCGAGCTGTGTTTCCATTTCCTTTTGAGCAAGTGCTTTCCTGCACTAATCACATTTCTTAGAGGAAGAGAACTTGACATAGTGTGAGCACTGTCACCTATTAAATGTACTCCTAAAAGATCCTCAAAATGAGATTTCCAGGGGAGATCGTTTGGCTTATATTGTGGACTGTTTGTGTTGCAGAAGGTAAGAGTAAAAAAAAAGGAAAAATTTTTTCTATATTCTAAAACATTTGCTGATATGCTTTTCACAATAATAGGAATTTAGTCTAGAAAATGTGATCTAACTACTGTTCTGTAGCTTGGTGTGTGAGGGCTTTTGACATTGTTTTGAAAAATGAAAGTAGTTTATTTAAATGATATGACTATCATGATTTTATTTAAGGTAAAAATTCAAAAAGTGATTTTTTTTCTGAAGATTGTATTTATCACTTTGAGAGAGACAGAGAGAGCA
>NW_023226758.1:0-779 GCF_002007445.2 Ailuropoda melanoleuca
CACCAGCCACATAGTGGCTATGTAAATGTAAATTAAATGTAAAATGAATGAATGATTAATTAGTAGCCACCATATTGAATCATGCATATATGGGATACCTCTATCATTTTAGAAAGCGCTGGTAGAGAACACTGCTCCAGAAAGATTTTAATGGCTATGGGGGGAGTCTGGCTATTTATATATGCTATCTACATAATATGGTAAAACATTAGGGTCACTAACTTGCTATTTAGCCATATTAAATATCAACACATTCCAGGGAATAATTTGGATTTCTGACACTTACAAAATTATAAAAACAGAAATAATGCAGCATGTCTTCAAATTACCTATGTCAATAAAAAACAACAGACTCACTTAAGTATGTGAATTAAGGAAGACTAAAACATTCCAAAAATTTCCCCATGGAATGCATTTCATATGTAAGTCGTCTATGGTCATGGGGGGATATCTACCCCCTCGCTCCCCTGGACTCTCCTCAGGGGCAGGGGCTGTACGTGGTTCATCGCCGTGCCCAGCACCCTGCCCATTTCCTCCCTCATGGTGGGCTCTCCATACCTACTCACTGAATTAAAATGAATTACAAGCAGGGACTGACCACTGAAGAACCAATCTCCCTTACCACGGCTGAAGTCAGAGGAAGTGAAAAAGCACATTGAATTCTTTCTACAAAGTAGGCTGTGTTGTGCCAGGCCAGCCGCAATCACGGGCTGGCTGCGATCTTGGCGTCTGTGATTCGGTGTCGGGGTTCACACCCCGAGGGGTGAGGGTGGAACTTG
>NW_023226759.1:0-170 GCF_002007445.2 Ailuropoda melanoleuca
CATCCGCGTTTCCTTGGGACCCAGATTCCCCATTGGGTAAATGTGCCTTGGAAGCATCCAGCACCTAGAACAAAAAACAAAGAGCGAAGATAAAGCACTTGAAATCACATCGGCGTTATAGAACATGGAACATAAATCAAGGTGCTTTTTTACCGTGAGCGAAACACGAT